>NW_015163148.1:4790-14143 GCF_001447785.1 Gekko japonicus
GAGCTTCTCAGCTGCCACCAAGAACAGCGACAGTGGCCATAACTTTTTAAAGAGCCCCTCCCGAGAGCTGGGGGAGCCAGAATGACCTCTCGCGTGTGATGTCCCAGTGGCAAAGCCGCTTGTACATCACAGAGTCCAAGGCCACCACCCCGAGGCTCAGGGAGGCAAGGGAACGTTTCACCCCGGCCCCCCCCGCACAGCAGCCATAACTTTTTAAAGAGCTCCTATCAAGAGCTGGGGGAGCCAGAATGACCTCTCGCGTGTGATGTCCCAGTGGCAAAGCCGCTTGTACATCACAGAGTCCAAGGCCACCACCCCGAGGCTCAGGGAGGCAAGGGAACGTTTCACCCCGGCCCCCCCCGCACAGCAGCCATAACTTTTTAAAGAGCTCCTATCAAGAGCTGGGGGAGCCAGAATGACCTCTCGCGTGTCACACACATTACACGTGAGAGGTGGAATTTGCCCCTAGGAGTCCAAGGCCACTACCCCGGGGCTCAGGGAGGCAGGAGAACGTTTTGCCCCGCCCCCGGGCATTGTAGCTGCTGCCAAGAACAGCAGCGGTGGCCATAACTTTTTAAGGAGCCCCAAAGAAGAGCTGGGGGAGCCAGAATGACCTCTCGCGCAAGAGGTGGAATTTGCCCCTACGAGTCCAAGGCCACCACGTCGGGGCTCAGGGAGGCGGGAGAATGCTTCGCCCCCCCACCGTGTCCCAACTGATGGCTGGTGGGAGCAGGGGGCGGGGCTTATGTGCCCTCCCCCTGGGCTCCTGACTGGTGGTGCACTCGGGCAGAAACCGAGGCTTGCTTCATATAAATCTACTCAGATGTCCCCGCCCATTCCCAACAAAGCCATAAAGGGTCCTGAATCCTTGAATTCAGATTTCCTTCCCCCCAAAAATGGGAGGATGGGAAGGGTCACCTTATATATTGCTTGCCTACTGCAAGCTACAGCTAGTCCAGTTCTGTTTTCATTGACTTAACCTTTCACGTTTTGTTCTTTCTGCCTTTGGAAAAAAAGCTTTCTAAACAGCTAGACTGAAAAGAGCAGAGCACTGTGCATCTGTTGTCAAATTATGTTAATTGGCTGCAGTTTGCCTGGATGTGCTTTTAAAAAAAGATAGATTGTTGGAGACATGCAACAAGCTCAATATGAATAACAGGGATTCTAACACACATTCCAGCTTCCCAAATACTATATAGTGGGTTACAGTGGTTAAGCAAGTTGAACAGAAGTTCAACAGATGTCTGTGAGTGTCCGTGGGTATTAAGTGCCTTCAGGTCACTTCTGACTTATGGCAACCCTATGAACTAATGACCTCCAAAATGTTCTATTATTAACAGCCTTGCTGAGGGCCATGGCTTCCTTTATTGCATCAACCCATTTTAGGTTGAGTCTTCCTCTTTTCCTGCTGCCTTCAACTTTTTCTAGCATTATTGTCTTTTCCAGAAGTCTAGTGGCCCCTTAACTACCAACAAAATTTATCTTGGGATAAACTTTGAGGGGTTAGAGCCCAAGTCATCAAATGCATGTACTGAATCATCACTAGGTAGAAATTTTTATATGAGTTCATGGGGAAAAGTAAACTGCAGGGTGAAGGGGCCATGAAATGCAGGAAGTACAAGGTGATACGTAATTCAAATATAATCAGAAAAGCATGGAGACCTACACAATTGGAGTAAATGGTTCTTTCTTTAGTTTGCTAAACTAGTTAGCTAGATTAAACTAGATGCTGATGCTTATTTTTGTACAACCTCAGATAAAGGTCTGCATAGTATCCACTCACTGAATTGGACAAAGTACCCAAAACTTTATGCTGGAATTAAATAATTCTACGGAATGATTCCCCTCTAGAATTATTTTAAAAATCCAGAATAGGCAGGGATATCTGTATTTTAACTGGTATATGTTAATAGAGGGCAGCAAGGAAAGACAATGACGTTCAGTGGGACGAGTGTTGCAAAAAGCTAGAAGAGAACTGCATAAACGGCCACACCAAGTTTGCATTTATGCAAGTCAACAAGATTCAAATACCATTTACTGCCCATAAAGGCATTATCAAAAGCAAGCAAGGGAAAGAACTGTCCAACCAACAAGACATCAAAAACAGATGGCAAGAATACACAGAAGAGCTGTATGCTTGTATCAAAGAAGCCCAACCTCAGGATGCCAAGGAAAGGGTAGTTGAGAAAGAACCAGCCATCCTTGAGGAAGAGATCATGTAGGCAATGAGCCAACTACCAAACAACAAGGCTCCAGGTGTTGACATCATCTCCTCAGAATTGCCGAGGCCTATACCACCCACAATCATCAGAGCCCCGTGTCAGAATGTTTGGGAAACCAACACATGGCCAAGAGACTGGAAACTGTCAGTGTTCATTCCACTACCAAAAAAGGGAGACTCCAAAGACTGCTCCAATTATTGCATAATCGCTTTCATCCCTCACATTAGCAAAATTCTGCTTTAAATTATGCAACAACACCTGGCACCAACCATTGAAAGGGAATTACCAGGTTCTAAGACAGCTTCCAAAGGGGCATGGCAGTTGTGACTGTAGATGAAACCCAAAGGTTCAAATAATAATCTATTGATTATTGCTGGGTTTCCAGAGGGCCTCTGAGGATCGACTTTTGGATTTTCCAGAAGTAAGCTGACAAATTGTTAACCACTAAGCAGAATTATAGAAACAGGTGTTTTTAATCTTATTTAATTGATAGCAGAGGAATTTCCTAATTAAAGCAGGTGTTCTTATTTCAACTTTTTAATTAGAATGGTACCAACCATCCCAGCTAATGACCTGCCGAAGTTAAAGATTTATGGTGAGATCCTTCGATTCAAAGAGAATTGAGTTCAGAAGTTCACTGTGAACTTTTGAGTAGCTTTAGCTATAAGTAAAAATCATACTAAACTCTCCTTTCAGTTTAAAATATTTTAAATATTGAATTAGTGGAAATCTTAAAAGAATTTATAAGCAATATCTATATATTTGCTTTTTTTAGCTTATTAGTTTAAGACAGAAAGGACTTTATTGGCTTGCTAAGATAAATAGTTATACATCTAATTAACCAGGGTGCTGATGCACAGTGAAAAGGAATTTTATAATTGGTTAAAAGATGTCAAGATGATTAATTGAGTTAAGTACAATTATACTTTCTGTAAAAAGAGATTTAAGCCTGAAAAACCCTTTCCTTATGTTTTTCTAGAAGTTAAAACACAGGCTGAGAATGAAAGTTTATGGTATAAAATATTTTGAATGTTTGTAAAGAAAGAGAAAACTAGTTAAATTCTTAATTCTCTAATAAGGAATTGGGTTTAAGACTAACAAGAGAAACTGGGAAGATAGCCAGCCAGTTTATGAAATCACAGGAATCAATCATGCATACCTGTCATTAATTAGAAGCCAATTAAAAGCACAAAACTTCTATTATACAAAGGGGACTCCTACTGGCCAAGGTAAAATAGCACATTTTACAAGATCAGAGACTTCAATTTAAATTTTAAAAAATCTTTATAAAATTAACAAAAATGTTCTGGTGGATCAAAATGAAGAATAATAGATGAATTCAGTGCATCTACAAAAGCCTTATGCCACTGACCACTATGCAATATTAGAAAATGCTTATGAAGAGTTTAATGGTTAAAATAGTGCTATAATTTTGAATTTTCCATAATTCAATATATATTTTAATAGAAATAGCCCATAATTTGATATTAAGAATGTTGTTATACTTTTATATTCATGTATCAATGTAAAGGAACCATTTTGGTAACAGAACTGATAGATTTTATCCTAAAAATGAACTCAGCCCCTTTGTGTGTATAAAGTTCATTCAAAGGTGAAACAAGTCTGGGAGATTGGCCAGAGAGGCATCCACCATTTTTAATGAGGTTAACACCTGCATTGTAAAGTTGAGACATGGCCAAGTAACATCTTGTTTGTCAAATATGTAATTAATGACTGTTCAGACAAAGATACTTAAATTGAGCAAATGATGTCAACAATATTGTAAAGTTGGGAGGAGCAAGAAGAGCATATAAGCAAGATCCCTTCTGTTATTTGCTGAACATTTGAGCTGAATTTTTGGCTGTAAGTTGTTCCTTATTTGAATAAAACTTTTTTCTACCCTTTACTGCCTGGATAATTGTCTGTTTCACTGTGTGGTTTACTGGCTAGCCACACACCTCAAAGAACCTTAGCACCCTTCATAGTGTTGCCTTCATGACCATATAGCAAATCAGTGCTGGACAAGGAGAAATCTCATGAATATCCTGTTTCTTGGTCCAAAGTATGGTTCTTGTGCCAGCTGCTGAATCATGCTTTGGACCAGGAAATAGGATATATCTTCTTGAAAGAGAGAGTCCCTTGAACCTGGGAGTATATGATATGTGGTGTTCCAGACCTTATTTTGGGGTTCAGAGCTTTCCAACTCTCCTCAGTGTTTCTGGATGAATTCATGAATAAGTCACAAATAAGGAATGAATAACGAACTGTGAATAAGGAACCAGCTTCAGCCTCCTCCTGTCTGGGCAAAGCTCTGGTGTTGGGGCAAAAACTCTATGGCAGAAGCCCAATTTACCATAGAGTTTTTGCCCAAATACCAGAGCATCACCCTAATGTCCCTGATGTGATGATGTCACTTCCAGGTCATATAGGCAGTGATGTAGGCACGTCGCTGCACATTGGCTTGGCCTCTTTCCTGCTCCCTGTAAGTCTCCCCCGTACCCCGCTGATTGCCAAGAGGGACCTGGCAACCCTAGCTGTATGTACTTTTTTTAAAAAATGGGTACCTAACAAGACACATTCAGTGGTGGTAGTTTGGGAGACCCCCTACCTCTGTTTTGAGGACTAAGATGGTTTCAAAGCAGGGTTGCCCAACTTGTGACTTTTACGATGCTGAACTCAGCCCATAATCCATGTATCCAGCCTGGAACTGCAAAGATGGGAAAAATCAAGCACCCCATAGGCGACATAAGGGCCTCAGGGGAGGACTGCACACATGGAACATGAAGATTCCAGTGCTGTTGAAAAAAGGGGAGAGGACGTGAGGAGAGTTGGTTGAGAAGAATGGTTGAGCAGATACACACGGAAGAGTGAGAAAGTCTATTTGGAAGTCAGCCCCATTTTATTCTTTCAAGCTTACTCCTTGGAAAGTGTTATTAGGATGGCCTCCTAAAGGAACCCTATTGATAGAGTATCAAGTACACCTTTGAGCAGTGGACTCTGTTACTCTGAATTATATCTCTGTGGGCACAACTGAACAAGTCATCCCTGTGTCCAACCTGAAGACCCTCCAGCCATTTTTGAGCCTTAAGCGAGTGATTTAAAAATAGCTGGTGCGCCTTCAGGTCCAACCGGGTATCACCATCATACCTAGTTGTGCACTGAGCACATGTTATCTAAACAGCGAACAGCTGGTAGAGAGCAACAGAGAACCTTGGAATCTGAACCAGAAAATAAGCTGTTGTGTGGGAAGGACTGTATGTGATGCTGTCCAAATAGGTTTGCTATTTGTTACTCAATCACATTTTTTGTTGGGAGGAATCATTTCCTAAGTGCCATACATTCCAGGCGTACTAAATAATCATTGGGTTTCATTTTGTTCACTGCTGTCTCGGCCTAGTCCCTAAGCAGAAATCTAAATTATCTGCTTGAACTTGTTCTGGACTTTGGCATTCAGCTTAGTGGATCACAAGCTGTGCAGGCCTGTTTGAATGCTATTTGGTATGTGAAGTTTTGAGTGGGAGAAGATATGCAATTGCAAGGAGGGTTGTGGAGGCGCAGAGTGTCAGACTCTGGGGCATACTGGGGAAGAAAGAAATGTGCTGGGGAAAAGCTTCAGAGTGCACGTTCATGTGCTTCTCATCAGGGTGAAGGGCAGGGCCCACACAAGGGTTTGGTGCAGCACAGGGCGGTCTGCAGCAGCCTGGCAGAAGGGGGCACACTGTAAGGTGGCAAGCAGCAAAAGGATGACAAAGGGCTACTGCTGAGTTGAAGAGAGCCTGGGGGAGGAAGGAGGAATATGGCTATGGAAGCCTCTAGATGGGAGGAAGTCAGGGTGATGCCTGGCTTCCTGGGTTCTTCTCTCCTTTGCTGGGAAGTGCCCCCGCCCCCGGGCAGCCACCCACCTAGTGTTGCCAGCTGTGCCGTAGGAATTTGCTGGAGTTTTGGAGGCAGAGCCTGGGAAAGCAAAGGGGGAGCTCAGCAGGTATGTGATTCCATATAGTGGACCTTCTGAAGCTGCCATTTCCTCCAGGGGAACTGATATCTGTACTCTGCATATCAGTGGTAATTCCAGAAGACCAGGACACACCTGGAGGATGGGAACAGGTCCGTAGCCAGGATTTTGTAATTCGGGGGGCCTTTAAATAAGTCAGGGGGCACTGATGTCATAAATAAAATAAAATAAATTTAAAACTCACTTTTGTGGTGTTCACACTCTGCCTTGCCTATGAAGGGAGGTAAGCTGTGCTTGGGGAAGGGGAGGCAGTGGGGAGTCCTCTGGGCAGCCCAGAGAGGTGGGGGGATAGAAGTCGGGGGGCCTCAGCAGGAAGTTGGGGGGCCAGGCCCCCAAATGCCCCCACTGTAGCTACAGGCCTGGATGGGAACACTATGAACCAGGATCTTTCCTGGTAAGTGCAATGGTCATCTACCCCTATTGAAGCTAGGCCCAGGAGACCTGAGTTTTAGGGATGCCAGCCTCCAGATGGGACCTGGGGATCCCCTGGAATTACACCTCATCTCCAGACTACAGAGATCAATTCCCCTGGAGAAAATGGACGCTTTGGAGGGTGGCCTCTGTGGCATTGTACTCCACTGAGG
This sequence comes from Gekko japonicus, assembly GCF_001447785.1. Lineage (NCBI taxonomy): Eukaryota > Metazoa > Chordata > Lepidosauria > Squamata > Gekkonidae > Gekko > Gekko japonicus. The sequence continues at coordinate 11,609 of NW_015163148.1, forward strand.
TCCTTCTCCTCTGCAGGCTCCATCTCCAAACCTCCAGGAGTTTCCCCACCTGGATCTGGCAACCCTACCACCCCATTCCCTGCTGGCGGCCGGGAAGGACGTAGCAATCCTACGACTTCATATCTTCCTGCGATCATGAAGCTTACTTAGTGACCTTTGGGCCAGTCACTTAATTTTAGTGTAACCTATCTCACAGGGATTTTGTGAGGATAAAATTGGACAGGAAAAATGATATATGCCCCTGAGAGCGCCTTCAAGAAAAGAGAAGTAAAAATATGCTGGATGGAAGGTAAATCCACAAGAAAGGGAAAGGGAATACGGCACCTGTTCTTTCCCTTCAAATTAGGGTGAATATATATTTAACAGCAGGGCTGCCAAGAGGGGCGGGAGAGGGGTACAAAATCCCACGGGGAAATCTTGGGTATATTCTACTAAATGCAAAGGAGAGGCCAAAATATGGTGAGGGTGGACAGGGGGATCTTTGCCTGGGTGCCCATCAGGAATCTTGGTAGCCTTTTGGACAGTTCCCATTTTGAGGAGGAAAATATGCACATTTTCAGCCAAAATTGGGATTTGGAAAGGTGTGTGGGAGAGCCCAAAATATGGTGAGGGTGGACAGGGGAATCTTTGCCTGAGTGCCCATCAGGAATCTTGGCAGCCTTTTGGACAATTCCCATTTTGAGGAGGAAAATATGCACATTTTCAGCCAAAATTGGGATTTTGAAAGGTGTGTATATAAATGCAATGGGTTACAGCCATCGTCATTTTGCAACCTTTTCACTGAGATTCTAGTTTACAGCATGACCATGTATTTCTTTTACCCAAGAGCAATTGCTCTGTTTCCTGTGCATCGAATTAGGGAAGTAACTCTTGCATACAGAAAAAACCCACATTTTTACTAGATGCATGGGGGTGTATTCTTAATTCTGAACGTATAGTATCACTGATTTCTAGTTCCTCTTAAGCATTATTAAAGCAACCAGCTAAAGAAACTAACTTTCCAGATGTCTAAGAGAATACAGACTAAGATTGCCAATTGTTCAGGAAAAACATCCCAACCCTTTTTGTGACTTTAATAGCAACTTTATCTGCAGAAAGGAGCAGATGGAGGTTTGCGTGATTATCAGTTGCTCAAATATGCAGCCAAGATGTTGTTAAGGACACAGCTGGTTGAAAAGTCAGCAACTCTAAATAAAGGAGCCCTATTTACATAACTTTAAAATGCGCACACAAATTTCTATGTACATGCTGGGGGTAAGAGCACAAGAGAGTGTTTTTGACTGTGTGGGCAATACAAACAACCAGGAAAAACCAAATAAAAAGAAAATTACTCCTATTTGCTTCCCCAGCATCACCCACCAAATGTCACGGCTGAAGGTGAGGGGAGAAATTTGTGTTTATCTCCCACATCCTACTTAGTCCATCACTCCAGCTGCTGGACCACATGGGCAAGATGCAAAGTAAGATATAGCTCAGCATTTTTCATAGCTGTGCAGAAGAGGGAGTTCTGCCAGGAGCAGCAGATAATTCGGGGACAAGAGAAGCTGGAACCCAGTTAAATTGCCTTTTCTACCCAACTATGAAAAGGTATGGGAACAGTGTCCTACTTTTCCATTTATTTATGGAATATGCATAGGATTGCACTGTTGCAGCATGATCCCTTTACTCAGAAGTACGTTTTGATGGTGCTTACTCCTAAGGCTTCTTCCTCTTGATTGATGTGACCTGCCTTGGGAGATTACTGTCCGAAAACATGGTATAACTATCATGCATGCAGAGAACTACTGCTGTAGCTATTTGTTTGCCCTCTACTTGAATGCACTTTAAGATTAGGGCCAGTGTGCTGTAGTGGTTAGAATATCAGACCGATTTCTCACGAGGCACTTGCGCCTGGTTTTCGCCGAAATTTCCTGTCCCGGGGCACATTTTTCAATTTCACAGTGAAAGGATTTCAAGCCAGTGTGCCGCGGGTCTTTCAATTTCGCATGAAAGCCTTGGGGAGTGGTTTCCTGTACTCCACCTCCTCCCACCACCGCCCCTTGGTTTCCAACCCCTCCCAAACCCCTCCCATCCGACCTCCCTCCCTCCACCCCTCCTTTTTTTTTTGCACGCATGCTCTGTATCGTTACATCGTTATTTCGGAACAATGGTGGTGAGGAGGCAGCATGTGACACTTCCTCAGCAATCTGATTGGTGGTCTTTGTTCTCTGAGCCGGGAGTTTTAAAAAAAGGTCTGGGGATTCTCCATTTTGCACATCTCAACCCTGAGACTTTTCCCCAAGATGGATGACCGTTGGGAGAAAGCGTTAGCTGTAGTCTGCTCATTGCTTGAGTGTATATTGCAGCAACTATTTCATTGCCGTGCAGTGTGGGCGGGCAGCATCTTTTTCATTGTTACAATAGGACGAATTGCTTGTTCACAACTTTAACGCCGTTGTCCCCCCCCCTTGTCAACAAAGCACTTCTGCTGGTGTAATTCCCTTTCCTTTCCCCCCCCTTCCTCCTCCCCCCATCTGGTTTCCAGATTAACCCTTT
>NW_015163148.1:14851-39161 GCF_001447785.1 Gekko japonicus
CTGGTCCCAGCAGATTCATTCATGGCAGCGCCCCCCCTTCCTTCCGCGGCTGCTGGAAGGCCGTTGGGGCTCTCTTGCTCGGCCAGTCGAGCCGCCGCTGCCCCCCGTTTCCCGCCGTTCTGTGCTGAGGACTTCGCGGCGCCCCCTTCTCTCTGTGGCTGCTGGGCGGCAGAGAAACGGAGCAGCGGCGGCGGCCCGACTGGCCGAGCGGCCGAGCGAGAGAGCCACGAGGTCGCAGGCAGCCCGCCCCTGTCCCAACCCCAACGGCCTTCCAGCAGCCGCGGAGGGAAGGGGGGCGCTTCCCTTAATTTCGTTCCTGCAATGTGCCGATATAACGACACCAATCTTTTAAACAAAAAAAAAGAGGAGGGTGGGCTAATGGGCGTGGGAAAAGTGGGGAGGGGGGAGGGGGGAGGGCTCAATCCCCGCGAAGCAAATGGAAAATCCTGGGATTTGAGGATCTCAGCTGATGCGGAGCAAATGGGGGAAGCTCCGGGCCAAAAGGAAGCTTCGAAACAAATGATGTGAAACCGACGAGATGCTTCGGAGGAAAGAGAGGCTTCACCGCGCTTCACCGCGGACCAAAGTCCCGTGAGAAATCGCCCTCAGACTAGGATCTTGAAGACCCAGATTTGAATCCCCACTCTGCGTGGAAGCTTGCTGGGCGACCTTGGGCCAGACACACCCACTCAGCCGATCTTAACTCACAGAATTGTTGTTAGGATAAAATGGAGGGACAGTGTGTGCTGCTTTAGGTTCCCATTGGGGAGAAAGGTGGAATACAAATAAAGTAAATAAGTAAATAAAACATCAGGTGTCAATCAGGATCTTGGAAACTCAGGTTCAAATCCCCACTCTGCCATGAAGTATGTTCAGTGGCCCAGGACCTCACAGGGTTGTCAGGATATAATAGAAAAGAGAAGACTTGATGAAGTCAACCCAGGTTCATTGGAGGAATGGTAAATAAATAAATAAGGCCATTAAAGTCTCTGGGGGAGAGAGAGAGAGAGAGTTCAGACCAAAGACATGTGTGTTTGCCACTGTATCCACCATACATGGAGTGTGATTACTTAACTGTACTTCAGCAGATACTGAAGCTCGGTATCTCTGTTCTACTGGGCAATGGTGCATGTCACAATCGTAGGTCATAGAAAATATGCCAAAAGGAAGTCCTAGATTCAGGGAGGAGTCCTGACACCTAATACAGTTTTTATAGGCTGGTTGTGGGTTTTGCCTTCTCTAGAAACCAGTGTGGTGCCTGATTGCATAATAAGATGAACGGAAGTTGATGTCACTGATGGGCTAACCCTGTGTCATAAGGACTGTGAAAGTGGTTCCACTTAAGTAATTATGCCCAGATTGGACGTAACTCGGTTTAGGGATTGTTACAGCACAATTAGCGTATTTCCTTTTCCCAGCCCACTAAAAAAACCAGGTCAAAAATGACAGTGTGAACTTCACAAGACCATACTATTCCAGCCAGTAATCCTAATAGCTTCAACATCTGACCTTCTCCTCAGATAGCATTCAGTGTGGGTGTGAAGCTTCTGCTTTTGAGTTCAGCAACTAATTCACTACAGGCTTTTCTCCCCACCCTTAACCCCACTCTTTACAAAAATGTTTTCTCTTACTAGCTCATGTTGGCCGAAAGAAGTGTGAGCTGGCCTTGGATGCATTATGGCAAAATAAGACAGTCTATTAAAGGCTATTGGCACCTGATCTCAAAATCAAAACACATTAGTGGTGTGGAAATCTCATAGAATCAATTAACACTGATACCTTACTACTGCCCTGATTAGTGAAATGCTAAGGAAGATCCAGCTAGAGAAGTCCTACATATCAAAATATGGCTGGAAGACACATGATCGTAAGAACTTTCTGAAGCGGAACTAGAAGAAGAAGAGAAGAAGAGATTGGATTTATCCCCCGCCCTTCACTTGGAGTCTCAGAGCGGCTTACAAACTCCTTTCCCTTCCCCTCCCCACAACAGACACCCTGTGAGGTGGGTGGGGCTGAGAGAACTCTGACACAAACTGCTCTTTTTCAAGGACAGCTGTGCCAGAGCTTGTGACTGACCCAAGGTCACATCAGCAGGTGCAAGTGGAGGAGTGGGGAATCAAACCCGGTTCTCCCAGATTAGAGTCGGCACACTTAACCACTACACCAAACTGGCTAGAATGGGACTGGACAATGCCAGGGTGGAGATCCACCTAGTTTTGAAACTACCTTCCTTCTGCCTTTGCAGCACAGTCCTCTCATGTTGTGTAATTTCTGTTCATGCTAGGGATTCCAGCCTCCAGGTGGGATCTGGGGATCCCCTGGAATTACAGGTCATCTCCAGTCTACAGAGGTCAGTTCCCTTGGAGAAAATGGATGCTTTGGAGGGTGGACTCTGTGGCATTGTACCCCATTGAGGTCCCTGTTCTCCCCAGGCTCCACCCACAAATCTCCAGGAGATTCCCAACCTGGATCTGGCAACTTTACTCCTCTCCCTCACCGGGGGCCAGGAGGGACCTGGTAACCCTAGTTCAAGCACGACATGTGAGTAGAAAGTACACAGCACGACAGAAATGCTCCAGTGGAGAATTTCACCCAGGGGTAATCTTCTAGCGTTTCTCACTCTCTGATCATGTGCCACACCTGAACAGAAAGTACCAAAAACATCACTGCACACTGGAATTATATTTAGATATTTATACCCCTGCTTTTCTCCCCAATGGAGAGCCAAAGCAGTTTACATCACTGTTCTCCTCTCCTCCATTTTATCATCTCAACAACAACCCTGAGAAGTAGTTTAGGCTGAGAGAGCAACTGGCCCAGAGTTACTCGATGAGTTTCCATGCAGATCGGGGGTTCAAACCTGGGTCTCCCACATTCTGTGCCAACACTACCACACTGGCTCTCACCTACCACCTTGGATTTCATTTCATCTGACACATATACAGAGCTTGGCCTCCTTTCTCCCACAGCCAGATAACATCTAGTTTAATACAACACATGATATGATATTATTTAGATATTCGGCAAACCATGTGACGTGGCAGGAACAAGTGTGTAGCAGGGTGACATCAGGTCACACATTGTGTTATAGTGAATACTGTAGTACCATGGTACTCATTCTGTGGGTCATGAAGAGCCACATTCACAATTACCACCAACCAAACGAAAAGTTCTTTTTTTGGAGTGGGGGGGGGATGCACACACATCAACTCTACCTAAAAGTAAGTGGAAATAACAGAAGAAACTTCAACAAAATTATAAATATACACCATAGAACTTTGTGTCCTGATCTTAACAAACTAGCCCAGACCAGCTGTGACGCATAAAATATCTTCCTGTTCAAATAATGTTATCAGATTGGAATACCTAACCAGTAATAAATGCATGGCCGTTCCCCCCCCCCCCTTATTTGTGAAAAGATATGATCTTATGTCAGAAAGAAAACTTCAATTTCATTTTGAGGCAGCTCATCAAAAGGAGAAAGACAAACTCAGAATCATTTCCCATTACTGTGTAGCAATATGATAAAGATTGGCAGAAAAAATACCCTGGCAAAGCAGCCTGCATTTCTGAAATGCGTACAGACTGTAGAGTTATCTTCTAAGTGTCCGGAACAACTGCAGACGCCGGAGAAATATTTACAAAATACACAAGAAAGCAGGGACAAAAAAAAAAAGAGAGAGAGAGAGCAGATTTCTCAGCAGTCGCATGAGAGGGAGATTAGGACAAGATGTCATTAAATACGGGTTTTGTATCCATTATTAGGCTACTCTTGGAAAATCAACAATGAAATTCTTCTTGGAACTAACAACATAATACTTAGTTTGCTGGATCAGATCAAGATCAATTCAGTTCAGCACTTTGCTCTCGGTGGTAACCAGCCAGATGCCTCCAGCAGAGCATGAAGGACCACACAAAGGTCCTGAAGGAAATTACCTTTCTTTATTTATCCCCAGCACATCTTATTCAGAAATATGCTGTCTCTGTATATTGAGGCGCCATTAAAATACCATGGTTCGTAGCCTTTGACCAAATTTATTATTTGTTTAGTACGTTTATCAATCTTTCTTCCTAACTGCCTTTATCCCTGCTGGGTATAACATGGAGGGGCACAGGTGTACCCATAGATGTTTCTCAACCTGTGGGCTGAGCCTTCCCTTGGGGGCATAAAATACCTGCAGACAGGGCTTTAAAAAAAGAAGAAGACATGCCAGCTCTCTCAAGAGGGAAATGGTCTTCAATCTGTATACTGAAAACTCATGAACTTTTAAACATTTTAAAAAGAATTTTGTCAAGGAGGTTCTGGAACTCTGTTCCAGCACATTCCCCCAGGAAAAAAGCCCTGCCTGCAGGCAACAGAAAGTTCCAAGGAAGCATAGGCTCTCAGGGCACTGCATTCTTTCTCCGACCGGCAGCCAGAGCACAGATCTGTTTATGAACTAAAATACATATATGCTGTGGTCCCACCACTCCCCCACCCCAACCAAGGCAGCTGCTTTGTAATAAGAGTGTACCATATAATAATGAAAACTACGGTATATAATTGGAACACAGTTTTAAATGCAAATAATGGAATGCAGACATAAAAACTGATATTCAAAAATACCGTCTGCCATATCCGCCTCAACCATGAAACACCCTCCTAGATAAAAACAGCATTTCTAGAGACAAAGAATGTGTCTTTATTCCCTGCTCTGGAAGATTATTCCTAAAAGTTAGGTCTATGACTGAAAACATCCAAAATTGGGTTAATAGCCTTCTAACTGTCCTAATAAATGGCACAGTGGGGGGGAGAATGTTGTAAGGGGTTCATATATTGGGGGAAGGCGATCCCTCATGCTGGGAAGCCCCGATGGTAAGATCCAGCTCCTTAAATTTGACCCAGAAATGAACAGGCAACCATGGGAGAGGCTTCAATATAACTATAATTCATTGTTTTGATTCACACTTTCATTCTGCCAAATGCTGGGCTTTGTGGTATAAATTGAAAAACATATATATATATTTAAAAACAGAAACATCTTTTAGAGTTAAGCTTTATCAAAACCATGGCTCTGAATGCTGAACTATTTCACATTGATTTCCTCAAAGCACTTTGTGGCACCTTTTGTAGAGAAACCACAGGCCTGCGTATTCTGTAAGAACAATGTTCAGAATCACCTGTTGTACAAGTAACAGGTCATCTCAGACATACGGACATAAATATTTGAATGCACATCTGTTTGTGTACAAAGAAAGAGTGAGCAAGGAGAGTGGCAGTACAATGGAGTGTGATATTGAAAAGCACCAGGACAGCTGGCAGATAAAATTGCTTTTAAGCCTTTCAGCTATTCTATACCCAGCAACTGCACCTGCAAACAGTATTGGGCAGCCTTAAATGAACGGAAGAAAATGCTGTAAAAGGTCAAACTAGAATAAGCTGTAGGCCTGATGTTGATTGGTATTTGCATGTTTAGTATTTTGCAATTCCTGCTTTCATTGTTGACTGTGCTTTTTTTGGGGGGGGGATATCCTCCATCTCCAAAGTGCTGGACGAAACCAACGTAATTGTCCAAGCCCCTATCATTGTTGGGGTTTTCAGGTCCCCCCGGCCACAGGTAGGGATGGCGTAAGATTGCCATCTTCAGGATGGGAAACTTCTGTTGGGGTGGATCCTGGGGAGAACAGTGACCTCAGTGGGGTACAGTGCCATAGAGTCCACCCTCCAAAGCATCCATTTTCTCCAGGGGAATTGATCTCTGTTGTCTGGAGATGAGCTCTAATTCCAGGGGATCCTCAAGTCCCAACTGGAGGCTGGCATCCCTAAGTCCAAGGCGAAGACATCCAGAAAACAGGCTGCATCCTGCCACTGGGCTCAGTTAAAAGTGCAGAGTCTTCCCTTTGTCCAAGAAGAGTTTCTTCTGCAGAAGAGGATAGTCCTTTGGAAGAGGCCTCCTTTTTCTTCATTTTTCTTAGTAGGTTTCTATATAAAAAGCAGCCTTTCTATATAAAAATAAATAGTCAAGGCTGCTTACAATGAAATCCATTCACAATAGTTAAAAACAGATTATTAAGATCTTGCACACACTGGGTCCAAAATGTAACTAAGGAAGGCTCTGCTGCACGTAACTCAAGCAGAGTGGTAGGATGCAAGCGCCTTGCTAAAGGTCCAGCTTTCTGTTTCTCATAACGGCTAACCAGATGACTCTGGGGAACTTGCCAGAAGGCTTGAAGGAGATGGCCTTCCCCTGCTTGACCTCAGACATCTGGTATTCAGAAACATTCTGCCTTTTGGACATGGAATTTCCATTTAGATGTGGTGGCTGACTGCCATAGAGAGGCCTGTCATGCACTAATTGTTTTGGTCCCCTTTTGGGTAAGACCCCTTTTGGGTATGACCACTGGCTTATTTCCATCAGGGGAGAGAAAGTGGCAACATTCCCATCTGACCAACAGCTTGCACAGAATGGTCAGCTCTGGCAGTTGAATTTAAAAACATCAGCACATCCCTTTCTGGATCAGCGCAGCAGCCCTCTCTAGGAACTGATGTACAAAGATATATTGCCACTGAACATGGAGGTCCCATTCAGCCACTAGAGCTAATAGCCAACAATGTACCTATCCTCCATGAAGTTGTTCAGTCCCCTGAGAGCCAGTTTGGTGTACTGGTTAAGTGCACGGACTCTAATCTGGGAGAACCGGGTTTGATTCCCCACTCCTCCACTTGCACCTGGCTGGATGACCTTGGGCAAGCCATAGTTCTGATAAGAGCTGTTCTTGAAAAAGAGCAGGTTCTGTCAGAACTCTTTCAGCCCCACCTACCTCACAGGGTGTCTGTTGTGGGGAGGGGAAAGGAAAGGAGTTTGTAAACCGCTCTGACACACCTTTGGGTAGTGAAGGGTGGGGTATAAATCCAATCTCTTATCTTCTTTTAAAGTAACTGAAGTTGGTGCCCATCATTGTATACCATGGCAAAGAGTTCCACAAATTATTATTATGAACAGCTTCGTTTATAGCCCAGCTTTCCCACTGAGACTCAAGGAGGATTACAAAATACGAAAAGCAATTAAATCAGATAGCAAAAGCCACCAATGAACAATGCAGCATTATAAATGCCCATAGTAATATATGCCTACGAGAGTTGGACCATAAGGAAGGCTGAGCGCCAAAGAATAGATGCTTTTGAATTATGGTGCTGGAGAAGACGCTTGAGAGTCCTTGGACTGCAAATCAGTCAATCCTAAAAGAAATCAACCCTGACTGTTCCCTGGAAGGTCAGATACTGAAGCTGAAGCTCAAATACTTTTTCCATCAAATGAGAAGGTAGCACTCACTGGAGAAGACCCTGATGCTGGGAAAAATTGAAGGTAAAAGAAGAAGGGGACGGCAAAGGATGAGATGGTTAGACAGTGTCATAGATGCAACGAACATGAAATTGAGCAAACTCTAGAGGATGACGGAGGACAGGAGGGCCTGGCATGATGTGGTCCATGGGGTCACAAAGAGTTGGACTCGATTGTGCGACTAAATAACAACATCAGTAACAAAAATGCCCATCCATGTTAATGATACTAGGTGCCTTGAAGCTCTAGCATTTTTCAGAAAAAGAAAAAGTCCTGTCTACTTTTTCCACATAGAGCATAATTTTTATAAACCTCTATCATGTCCCTGTTGTATTTGTTTCTGAAAAGCCCAAACACTTTAGCCTTTCTCATATGAAAGACATTCCAAATCCTTGATCATCTTGGTTGCCTTTTTCCTGTTCTATGATACCCTTTGTGAAGAAATGTATTCTTTTTTTCCTGGGAGGTTTGAGCAGAACAAAACTTGCACTGTGCATTTTAAAAGGTTGATTCCCACCTCTGGGCAGAGAACAGGCAGGGGAGAGTCAGTTCAGTTACTTCCCAGAGGTGACTCAGCTCACCTTCATACAAATGCTAATGGATCTAGCAGGAGAGAATGAGTGGGTCAAACTCTTCCCCTTCTTCAAGCAGGGAACAGAGACTTGAAGGTGTTAAATGCTAGAGAGGCTTTAGGAAGAAGATTCCTTGAGATCTCCAGGAAAAGCCTCTTTGAACTGGCTTGACCTGGTCAGGGGGTGGAGACATAGATATGATAAAAGTCCTTTCTTTCTTTTTCATTGAGTGCTAAGCCCATTAGAGGATGCAGACTGGGAAGGCAGCCATTGACTATGTGCTCACCTCAAGAGCTGGAGAAAGCTTTAAGGTAATGGTTTCTCTGTATAGATCTGTAACGTCCTAAGCTACAGGAGTGTGTCCTATTTTAGAAGAAGAAAAAGGTATTGGATTTATACCCTGCCCCTCACTCAGAGTCTCAGAGCATCTTACAATTTCCTTTCCTTTCCCCTCTCCACAACAGACACCTTTTGAGGTAGGTGGGGCTGAGAGAGCTCTTTCGAGGACTGCTCTTGAGAAAACAGCTCTGAAAGAACTTGTGACTGACCCAAGGTCGCATCAGCAGCTGCATGTGGAGGAGTGAAGAATCAAACCCAGTTCTACCAGATTAGAGTCTGTGCTCTTATCCACTACACCTGATAACCACTACATCTGATAGAGCATGTCGAGAGAGGGACGGAGGGTTTGCATTTTACCTATTTCTTTTTATCCCTTGCTCAGTCTGGTGGTCTGCTAAAAGTATGTTTCTAAACATTGTCTTTTTAATAAATCCTTCATAACTTTTGATGCTGGTTGTGTTTTTCTGTACCACATTGACCTCCACCGTCTTAGACACGCTATTTTAAAAGGAGCACCAGGAGGAAGGCAGGCAGGCAGTTGGCAAGCTGCTATTCCTCCAGGGGCATGCAAAGCTGTAAGGTGTCATCGTGGTATCCTGGCGTTGGGCAGTGGGAGACACAGAGGCAAGGCCTTGGAACATGGAAGGGAAGCTGGTCATTCTGACCCTCCCAGTGGACAATTCCATACAAAGGTAAGGTGGTGGCAGCAGGCTACCCAAGAGTGAAAGAAAAGCCCCTCCAGGTGTTGAGAAACACCTAGGAGGGCGGGGCAGAATAGGGCCTGCAGACTAGAGCAGGCATGTTCCTCCATACTTTGTTTATTGGGGCGACCAGAACAGTACACAGTATTCCAAATACCACCACAACTGAGCCTAACTAGCTTATGGATGATGCTGTTTTCTAAGTTTCTGTCTATGTATTTGAAGCACAGAATTATTTTAGTGGATAAACAATAAAGAAAAGATCACAAATGCAGAAGCATTCGCAGTGGCAATGGAGTGTCCACACAGCAGTCTTCCCTTTGCCTAGTCCTCCTGCAGCTACCATTCTCCCCTCCCCCACCAATACCACTAGAGGAGTTTTTTTCAGGCTTTAAAAAACAACAACAGTAGTTGTTATGTAACTGTAACACTAAAGTGATACAGCAATTACTGATTTTAATTAAAAAATCCCGAAAACAGCCATTTAGAGACAGGTGTGTGTGGGTGGGGGAACTAGCAGCTGTGGGGTTCTGAGGCAAGGAAAATTGCAGAGACACGGTGGTGGGATTGGCAGCTGGCAACCAGTGTGAGATAAGAGGGGGACATAGGGCAGCTTTCAGTAATGGCATGACATCACTTATGGGGAAAACCCAGAAGTAAAATCAGCCTTCTCTAGGGACTACCAGAAACTCTAGTTTTACCACAGAGTATCCAGTGATTCCTAGATAGGCATGACATCACTTCTGGGTTTTCCCAGAAGTGACATCATATTATCACCCTGACAGCTATTATTGTTTTATTTTTCTCTTGACAAAGGAAAGGGAGCTGGGAGCAGGACATGTCCCACCTTGGGGGGTGGGCTGGCAACCCTATGTGGGTGAGACCTTAAAAAAATGCACACCTTCCTATTCACAAGATGTGCCAACATCTTTCCTGTGATCTTTCCTAAAAGTGATAGCAAACCAGGCTTGGAAAAGATTAGAGCAAAGTGGTAAAAACACAAGAGCATGACACATTGAGGATGCTGCTGCAGTGTGAAAACCAATGCAGAGTGTGATGGTGATGATGATTGTGCTTTTCTCCTGTGTGGGAACCCAAAGGAGCTTATCACATCATTTCCCCTCATCCACTTTATTCTCTCAACATCCCTGTGGAGTGAGTTAGGGTGAGAGTGTGGTGGGCCCAAGGTCACCCACTGAATTTTCATGATAGAGCAGGGATTCCAGTTTAACAATGGCTGTATCCATAACTGCTGTACAAAAAGTATGCCACTGTACAGTTCACTGGATATCACCTTCACAACCTCTGAACTGGAAAAAAAAAGAGAATTATAAATTTCAAACCCTGCAAATCATGGGTTTTTCTTTTCTTTTCACACGGTACCATCTCTGATTTGAGGCCCAGCCAATAGGCTGGATGGCCCAAAGGGATTGGTTTGATCGGAACATTTGATTAAGTGTTCTAAGAAACATGTCATGAAAGCAAAACCAAGGCAAATTTTCCAAGGGAAAACATCCTCAGGGCATTCAAAACATCCTGGCTGATCAAGGTTGGCCATCCCAAAGGGAGATGATCTTTGTTGGCATCAATTAACTTATTAGCAACACCTTGTCATTGCCTTGATCCAGTTCACTCAGGTTTCTCCCTGTCATTCACAAATTGGTAATGCAGGAAACCTTTCTGAAGCAGGTATGGTTCGGTTCCTTTCTGTGTCATACGATATTTGCACAACTCCATTCCTGCAGAGTGCAGCTATCAACATAACCCACTGTCACCTTTTGTACCTTTTCATTCTTCTCCAAACAAACATTCTGATCCTTACATTTTTGAAGCAGTCAGAGACAGAGGAACCGGTCTAAGCCAACTAACCAGCTGAAGGATGTTGTTATCCTGCCCAGCGATGAGATAAGGCAGTGCCTGCAGAGGAACAAAGGAAAGACCTCAGCTGCCCCTAAGGCACCTGTCCTGTGGCGGGGTGGTGGTGGTGTACTTTGCATAACCTGATATTTGTTGCCGGAGAACATGTGCTTTCCAGGTTTTCTGTCACGCAGAACTGAACTACAGAAGACACGGAGAGACTGTGACTAGATCTTAAACTGCATTTGTATGCAGCTCTGTTTGGGATTAGGACCTCACACAGAGGGCAGAACAGGTTTAATCCTATCCACCCACAGTTTCATCTGACAGACCTCTGATGCCAATGGACTTTTACAGCAAAAGCTTGTTAGTCTTTCAAATGCAAATGCAGTTTTGATTAGTGCAGGTTTAGAAATAGTAGAAAAAAATACCCCAGAGTGCATGCTATTAAATTATGTTCCTGGAATTCCAAAGGAAAAACAACCAATAGTCTTAGACTTAATCACTACCATGGTATTGGAATACTGTCTTTACATGGTATTGGAAAGCAAAAGAGGCTCCAGAAATTAGCGAGTGGATTGCTAAAATAAAGGCGGTTTCCTTAATGATAAAAACTTACAGCAATTCAAAAAAATTAGTGTCAATGAGATTCAGTACGAGTGGTGTAGTATAATTAATTGTATTCAGTTGAAAGCTGAAGAATGTTAAAAACACACCTTTCTGACTAAAGTTGTATATTTTGTCATCTTCTCTATGGTTTTTGTTAAAGTTGTAAATTTTGATGATATAATAAAGGATATTATTTTTAAAAAATTCAGTTGGCTTTGAGGCCATGAAAGGAAGGCAGAAGAGTTCCCTGCTTTGTTATTATCAAAACCTGGGTTCCCTGCTTTGTCATTACCATTTTAAAGGGAGAGAACACATGCAAGGAAAGAAGATGGGTGCCTGCCTTTTTCATTATGTGGAGGCAGTAGACACTGGTCAAACCCCAATGTGCTTGCAGTGCTGTGTTAATCATCTTAGAAGGGCAGCTTCACATTCTACGAGGCAGGCGTCTTTGCTGTGTGTACACCCATACTTCCTGCAGCAAACAGGAAGAGCAAGAAAGACGGTCATGGGTTTGCTATCTGATTACTGAGGGCTTGGCCTGAAATGACACACTGCAGAGAACCAGGGCCAGAAAAGAATGCTAATGTTTCTCACTAGGAGATGGCCTCCAGATGGTTCTGGTAAAGTACCTGTGAGAGCTTGCATCAGATGACACCAACCAGTTAAGGAGAGAGGGCAGGTTTATGTGTTTGGCCTGTGCATGAGAAAGGGAAGAAACGGCAGTTTTGGAAGAGGGAGAGAAAGAAGCAGACAGAGAATTAGGAATTATGTGAAGCATTTTGGCATGCAAAATCTCTCTGTTTCTGCAGGTCTGAGATGGGGTAGTATTTCTGATCCTATAGGACTGCCGTTCTACTTCAGCCTTGGCTTCCCTTGTATATTTAGTAGTAAATAAAGCAATTAAAAAACAAACAAACCCTGTAAGTCTCCAAAATTCTCTCCTCCACTGCCAACCAAACCCTCCCCCTAGAACTGCATGCAACATGTGAAAGTGGAGAGCACATATATCAGGACCTTGGTGCAATCATGATTTCCACATATGTGGTTATAGTGGTTAAAATGTAAGTATATCTCCTGTACACTTGTACATATTTACTGTAAGAAATATTTATTTTATTTTTATTTATTTAAACCATTTTATGCCACTTTTCAAACCAACCAGGGTCCCCCGGGGGCACATGTAAAAACATTAAAACAATTAAACAATTAAGAACAACATTTAAAATTATAAAATAATTCAGTAAAAACACATAAATAAACAATACCAGAACCAGAGAGGAGGGCCAATAAGGGTTATTGGGAGTATGCTAAATGGGGAAAAAAAGTCTTCACCTGCTGGTGGAAGACACCAATAGAGGGAGACAGACAAATGCCCCCAGGGTGGAAATACCAAAGTTTTAGTGCCAGGACTGAGAAGGCCCTTTCTTGGGTAGTCACCCGTCTAGCCTCAAATGGCAGGGGCTATTGCAGCAGGGCCTCCAAAGATTACCAGAGTGAATGGGTAGGTTGTGTAACACTTGTGTAAAGCCAACAAATAGATGACAAGTCTTTGATGTTTAGAATCATCTAATCAAAAAGACAGTAGCAAAGATTACTTATTCTTTGAGTGATCATATGCTTCCAGGCTTAAGGTATGCTTTACTAAAGTGACTCCTTTTGTTTTGGTTTGCGCTTCAGCTGTTTTCTTATATATCTGTGTGCACATGTGCAAAGATCACTATAGGCACAATAAAGAATAGCTCAAACAAAATAATAATGAATATTTATGAAAGCCAGTAACACAAAGCACAGATAATCATATGTGACTATCTGGAGAGACAACATGGGGTAGTAGTGAGAATGTCAGACAAGGATCTGGGAAACCCAGGTTCAAATCCCCACTCTGCAATGGAAAGCTCTTTTCAGACAGCCTATGTATTCTGGTTTAGTAACTGGTTACTAACATATTTTTCCTGTCATTTCAGACATGTCTGTTGTAGTAACTGTCTGCTAATGGAATATATTTACCTTTTCAGAGAAACCCACTTGTATCCCATTCAAGAGGCATGCCTGAGTTGCAGGGCCGGCTCCAGCTTATTTTGCACCCTAGGCGAGGATCCCTTATGCCCCCCCCCCCGTGCGCCCACCAATTTTAAAAAAGAAATGCATTTTAGGAAGAATGGAAAACACAAATAATCAAGAAACTCCCAGAGTACGGGGCCAGGTGCAGTTTGGTGCCCCTAAGGGCCATCCCGCTCTAGGCAATCGCCTAGTTCGCCTAGTGAGTGAGCCGGCCCTGCTGAGTTGTTGAGGAAAACTGCCTTTCTTCCAGTTTTGAATCCTTCTTCCACTCCTGAATCACTATGGGGTGCTGTGTGAAATGCCCTGTAGTGCTTCCTGTATTGCCACTTTATTTCCTCTCCTTTTTTCAACCCCTATGCCCGCCTGCTTTCCCTGCACACACAGTCTTCCTTGGCCTTTTTGGGGGGGAACGTTCTAATGGAGCGCTGAAATGCTAAAAAAATAGAGCAATTCAGAGCAATAGTGATACCATAAACAGCCTTGGCCTCTCAGATTCATTTACAATTCCCCCTCCCCAAACCTCCAGTTGCCCCCAAATGCAAAGAAGAGGGGGGGAAATCCACTTCACCCCAAGGCTTTTTGTTTCTCTCTCTCTCTTAGTCTTCTCTCTCTTGTTCTTCTTCCCCCAATGAAACACTGCTGGAGTAAAAACTGACATTTTGGGAAGAGAATGGAGGAAACAATTGTGTACTACATTTGCTATTTGCCTGACAGCAGGGGGCTTTCCCTTAGTTCCAGTTAATGAATGGGAAAGGAAATGTGTCCTGCAACTGGGGGTTCGGGGAGGGGGAATTACAAATGAGGCTGAGAGGCCAGGGTTGTTTATGGTGTTGCTATTGCACTGAATTGCTCTATTTTTTTAGTGTTTAATCATTCCTATTAGAACCTTAGAAAAAAAAACCAATGGCCAAGGAAGATCGTGTGTGAGGAGGAAATGGCAAGAAAAAGTGGCACTGTGTGAAATGGCCATAGCGCTTCAGGGACAGCCTCTTAAAGAAAGGAAACTCACTCTGTGAAATGCCCATCCCTGTATCACTTTACTCAGAACAGGCCCAATGACAGATAACATGCAGATTAGAAAGGTAATGTGGAAAGATTCAAAGTTTGGGCTAGGCATACACTCTCAGTCTAACCTACCTCATGCGTTTGTTGTGAGGATAATATAGAGAAGAAGAGAATGGTGTAGGGCACTTTGAGTCACCACTGGGGACAAAGGTAAGGTATAAATGAAGTAAATGTCTGAGAACATATGGCAGTACAAGGTGTGAAGAACATTTCAAGAGGTACGGTAAGGTCTGGAATCCGCATACCCTGAGGTGGGACAGCTGCTGTGACCCAGAGTTTCCAAATCTGCCTCTTCTGCCATTGGTCTACACATACTTCCCTCACAAATCCTCCTGGCATCCAAGCCCCTGGACATATATGTTGCCCAGTACCATTACAGAAAATGGCACGCAGGTGTCAAGGGCAGCTGGGAGCACTCCCCAAAGGCATGGGTAGGATGCATGGGTGGGAAGGGGGCCTGCGAGCTGGGAATGTGATACTAGGGAGGGAAGAGGGACTTCATGTACTAAATTTCCTGTGGCAAAACTTGGTACAGCACAAATCAGAAATATTACAGTTGATGTGGTGCAGTTTTGGGATCATATCCAGTGATAAACAAAGGTTGCAGATACTGAAAGTCGATCTTCTCTGTGAAAAACTCATTAAAATGTCCCTGATACATTAAACTCATTAAAATGTCCCTGATACAAAAATATTCTTTCATCCAACATGGAACATTTCTCTGTGTAGTGGAGGTCAACAGCTGGGACTTTTCTGGTTGTCTTTCCATCCCAACGGACTCTGCTGCTCACATGTTGCCTTCAAATACAGCACAAATGTCTTAGATTGGCATGCACCTATTTTCCACCAGTGTCTCAGGAAACGAAAATTAGTTGCATGACTCTCAGAAGCATATTTATAGCCCATGCATCACATTAACATGCATTCAAAAAGAGTAATTACAAGTCCTCCAAATGTTTAAGGAAAATATGACAACAGTTTAAGTGATGCCCTCGGTTAATAGCTCTCCTGATAGATTTTGCTTATAAATAACCTTCCCAGTGCTGATGCTTTATGTTAAGTGCTGGGTTGGCATATTGTTTTGCTCTCACAGCTTGAGATTGCTTAGGTCATGTGGTTGTGGAAAGAAATGATCCTTCTAGGTTCTTAAAGACACTTATCCAAGCACCAAGCTTACTCAAAACTGTGTGCACTGGTATGCCAGTGCTGTGTCGTGGTTAGAATGTCAAACTAGGATCTGGAAGACCCAGGTATGAATTCTCACTCTGCCCTGGAAGCTTGATGGGTGACATTGGGCCAGTCACACACTCTAAGCCTGACATATCTTACAGGGTGGTTATGAAGATAAAACGGAGGGGAGAGGAATGATGTATGCCACTTTGGATCTCCATTGTGGAGAAAGGCAGGGTATAAATGAAGTCAATAAATGTTATTCATAACAACAAATGTTATACCTAACAGTAGTCAAATGCCACTGGTGCACCCTGACCTGGATAGCCCAGGCAAGCCTGATCTTGTCAGATCTCGAAAGCTAAGCAGGGTCAACTCTGGCAAGTACTTGGATGGAAGATCTCCTTGGAATGCCACAGGCAGAAGGTGGGGGAAGGCTTTACTCAGCCAACTCTCTGTATATCCTCCAGGCCTCCAGTAGGGGTCAGTCACCAGACGTCACCATGACTTCCAGGTGCACACACACTCACACATACACACATGAACATATAAAAAATACAAAACAAAAAACCCAAAAAACCCGCAGCTGGTGCGATTTATATAACAGGTTTCCTTTGGAAGCATTTACTATCTGGTAAGGATCATGTACTTCTAAGTCTGGCATTCCCATTCTACAGAAGAGGGGTGCAATCAGGAAGAATTGGGAAGCAAAGATGATTTCTGTGGGACAAAACCTCCCCTCTACTTCTTGGACATTTCAAGGTGTTTTGTCATCCTTGATTAAGCGACAGGAAGCAGAGGACAGGCTGACAGTTCTCATAATGGAGGGAAGTAAGCAGCAGGGACCTGTTATTGGTGCTATTTAATTTGCTTATATGTGATCTGGAATTGGGGTGAACAGTATAGTGGCCAAATTTGTGGATGATAATCACAGAATAAATTATTCTGAATGGTGACAACTAAGGCGGCTTGTGAAGCGCTACAAGGGTATCTTCAAATTGGGCGAGTGGGCAACACCATGGCAAGCATTCAAGGAAGGTAAGTGCAAAATAATTTACATGGGAATGTTTAAAAATCCTAACTTTAAATATTTGTTGATGGGGTCTGAATTGTCAAAGACCGAGAGAGAGACCTGAGGCTTGTAGTGGACAGATTGATAAAAGTAGGTGTGTGGCAGCAATGAAAAAGCCAAACTTCATTCCTTTATCAGGAAAGGAATTGAAAATGAAATGGCCTGTATTGCAATACTCCTGTATAGATCTATGGTGCAGCCTCACTTGGAATATGGTGTACGTTTCTGGTCCCTGTATCTCAAAAAGGTATTGCAGAGCTAGGGAAAAAATGCTGTAGAGGGCAACTGAGAGGATCAAGAGGTTGAAGCACCTTCACTATGAGGAAGCACCCTAGCATGTGGTAGGGTTGCCAGGTCCCTCCTTGCTCTGGCAGGGGGATTTGGGGGGCATTCTGGGGGTTGGTGGGGATGTCCCAAGCCCCACCCCTGAGAACGATCACCCACCTGGCCACCCCTCTCCCTCCCCTCCTGCCCATTTTAAAGGGCTTCAGCTGGTCGGCAGTGACCACATGCCTGGCCAACCAGCTGGATGGCCCTTTAAATCCACCAGGAGGGAGGGAGGGGGAGGTCATGGGCTCTGATCATAAAAAGACCCTTTATGTGTGGGGCCTGAGCCCACAACCTCCCTCCCCGCTGAATTTAAAGGGCCGTCCAGCTGGTCGGCAGGCCATGTGGTCCCCCCTGACCGGCTGAAGCCCTTTAAATCAAGCAGGAGGGGAGGGAGAAGGGTGGCCAGGCAGGTGGTTGTTCTCGGTGGGGCGGGGCTTCCCCTGCCCACCAGCTCAGCAGGGTCAGATTGAAGCCCCCCAGGAGCAGGGGAACCCACACCCAGACCTGTTTAGAGTAACAGAGAAAGAGAGTAAAAGAGAATTAAGGGGGAACATGATAAAGATTCATAACATTATGCAAGGGATGGACAAAATGGGTAGAAAGAATTTCTCCTCCCTCTGCAGTAGAATTTGGGGTCCCTGAATAAACTTGATCCAGAATCAGTTCAGGACAGACAAAATAACTTCCATAAATAGGGCAGCATAGATTCTTAGGAAATGGGCTACAGTTTCCTGGGATATAATTTTCTTTTACTTTTAATTTCTGTCAGATTAAATATATAATACTTATTCATTCATTGCAAGATATCCATGGCAGAATTATTTTAATGAATAATACAGTTGCTCTCCTTTCGCATAAACAAAAAGGAGGCTTTGTTTTTTCTTTGGTACCACACAAACTAAGAGATTCATTGTTGCAAATCCTGATCCTAGAAAATTGGAGTCATGAAGGGAACAGGGCTGCTATAGCTACAGCCAATGTTCCCTCTAAGCTGTAGAGTCCTGTGAGCAAAAATTCTACTTTGTGAGCTACTGACATTAAAGTTGTGAGCAGGTGATTTGGCTACTGCATAAATTAGTGTGTTCTGGAGCCACCCTTCCTGAGCTGAGACAAAAATCTGTGAGCCAGAGGCTAAAAAACTGTGAGCTAGCTCACACTAACTCAGCTTAGAGGGAACACTGGCTACAGCCCTATCGAATCTGCAAGCAGGGGCGGAATTCTCACTCAAAAAGAAAGTAAATCGCCCGACAGATAACATGAGGTCACCGTAGAGTTGCTAACATGAGGCTGACAGCCAGTGGGAGACTCACCAGTGTGTGACTTGCCAGCAGTGTAGTGACATTGTCGGCAACCCAGTGATGTCACTTCTGGGGTGACTAGGTGGGGGCCTGGATATCTCCTGGAATTACAGCTGATCTCCAAGCTTTAGAGGTCAGATTGCCTGCTTTGGAGGGTGGACTTCGTGCCATTATACCCCACTGAGATCCTTCCCCTCTCCAAATGCTGTCCCCTCCCAAGGCTCCACCTCCAGATCTCCAGGAGTTTCCAAGCCTGGAGATGGGAACCCTAACATGTGATCAGAAGTGAAGTCATTGTGTCACTAGCATTTGGCCAAAACTCTATGATTTGAGAGTGATCGTCCCCATTCCCTCTGCCCCATTTCCCTCCTGCTGCTAGGGTTGCCAGTCCCCAGGTGCCAGCAGGGGTCCCCCCAGTTTTCAGGGCTTCTGCCCACTGCCGGCCAGGTGGCGAGTGGGGGAAACCCGCCCCTAAACAGCCATGTCCCTGGGTGATGCCCCTGACATGACGACATCACCCCAAAGTGATGTCCTGGTGTCAGCAATGTTGTGGGGGACACTCTGGTTTGAGGGCAAAATTCTATGGTAAATTTGCCCTCAAACCATAGCGTTTTGCCCTCAAACCAGAGCAGTGTTGCTAACATGATGATGTCACTTCTGGGTGAGGTCATCACATCAGGGACGTCACACGATGTCCCTGCCCCCTCCAGGAATGCCCCCCCAATTCCCCCGCCAAAGACAAGGTAGGGCCTGGCAACCCAATCTGCTGCCCAGCTAAGTAGCAACAGGGACAGCCAGCTGGGAATGGGGGGTCCCCCACTCTGGCATCCCAAGGTCATGGCTACCTGTCTACTATCATCTAGATTATCACAATGTGCCATAAGCACAAACGTAGAATCCTTCAATTAAAATACACAAAAATTTAATTTTATAAATATTTCTTTTTTTTCTGTCAATACGAGTAAAAGGTTGAATACTGAAAACTTAATATTTATTTAGTCGATGCCACCTTTCCAGAGAGTCTGTTTGAGGCAGTTTATGATGTAAGGCATAATAAAAACAAATGCCAGTTTAAAAACCTAGCATGAAAGGTGTTCAAAATAGTAACTAGAAAAAAAGGGATTGCCTTTTAAAGTAACCAGCTGGGCTGCTGAAGCCCAATTTGAATTACACCCTGTCTGCAAGTTCATTCCCATTACTTCCTGCCATATGTGAATGCCTACTATTCACTCCCATGAGGAAAACATAACATTGCAAAAAGTGTGGGTGGGACAGAAGCATTGGGGATGACCTGCCTCTCTCCCTAAAATGGGGTATCCTTGATCTACTGATAAGGAAACAAAGGAGACCAGGCCCAAGCACACTGGCCCCACCACCTGTGTCCCTGTGAATTGCTGGCTTGTGAGCACAGTGCCCGCACAGGGAGGAAGTGTCCTTGTGATCAGCACCACTTGGAAAGCAGGGTCCCCAATCAATGGGAAGAAGACTATGCACAGACTGTGCAGACCTCCATGTACTTGCACTGTGCAGCCAACCCAGAGATTTCTCAGTTATGCCCTTTGTCCTTCCTCACTTGTTCAGCTGACATATAGAGGGGTTGTGCATAGGGTGGTTGCCAGACACCCAAGTGGAGGCAGGGGTCCCCCAATGCCAGGCCCTGCCCCCAGCCAACGATCAGCTCCATGGTAGAAGCTGGTTTTACCATAGAGTTATTCCCCAAATACCAGAGCATGGCCTGGACATCGCTGGTGTGATAACATCACTTCCTGTGCAACACTGGCAACAAGGCCTGGGCCTTTCTCTTTCTCCAGGTAAGACCCCCCCCCCAGTCAGCTGATCAAAGCAGGGACTTGACACTCCTAGTTATGAATGAGGACTTCTCCGTGCAGTAACCCTTACAACTGGGGTTGCTGAATTACACCTGATCTCCAGACGACAGAGATCAGTTCCCCATAGGGCTGCCAAGTGGGGGCGGGGGGCAGGTAAACCCCCGCTTTGGCCCCCCGAAGCGCAGCATGGCTGTGTCACCGGAGGTGACGCAACCACGGCGCTCATGTTGGGGGCATGGCCAAAACTGTATGGTTTTCCCTCCGACGATTGTGGCCACGTCCTCAACGTGAGCGATGTAGCGCGTCACTTCCTGTGACGTGCTGGCGGTGTGCGCGCGCTGTGTGCACGCGCGCATTGCCAGAGAGCTCCCGGAGCCCAGCGAGGCTCCCCCGCTGCCAAGGTAAGTAGACTTGGCAACCCTAGTTCCCCAGGAGAAAATGGCTACTTTGGAGGGTGGACTCCATGGCGTTGTAGTCTGCTGAGCTCCCTCCCCTCCCCAAACTCCACCCTCCCCAGGCTTGACCTCCCCATCTCCAGGAATTTCCCAACTTGGAGTAGGCAACTTTACCTTACAACTCAGTAAGATACAGTAAATCATTCTTATTTTTCCTACATCACATAAGATGTCTTGCTTAGCACTTCCCATTCCGTGGCGATTTTTCAACTTTTAAAACTTTTACTTGGTTTATACTCCACCTTTCTCCTCAATGGAGACCCAAAGCAGCTTACATTGTTCTCCTGTTCTTCAGTTTGTCCTTGCAATAACCCCATGAGGTCGTTTAGGGTTACCAGGTGCGATTGTCACGCTGGTAGGGGGATTTTGGGTGTGGTTCAGGACTGGGCAGGGACATCCCCAACACGATGATGTCATTCAGAAATGATATCATCACATTGGTGATATCAGGGGTGATGCTCTACTTTTTGGGCAAACTCTATGGTTAACATTGGGATCAAACCATAGAGTTTTGCCCAGAAAGCAGAGCGTTGCTGCATGACATTGTTGACACGATAATGTTATTTCCAAGTGACATCATTGTGTTGGGGACATTGCTGTGCAATGTCATTGTTTGGGGGTGGGGAAATCAAGAGAATCCCCTCCTGGACGGCGGGTCAGGGAAACCTAGTTAGGCTTAGAGTGTGTGACTGGCCCAAGGTCACCCTGCAAGTTTCCATGGCAGAGAGGGGTTTTGAACCTGGGTGTCCCCAATCCTAGTCCAACACCACAACAATAGACTGTCTCTGACCTGAGAGATGAACTAAGGACTTCCTCAGTCCAGTCAGACTCCACTTAATTGAGGAGAAATCTCAACATAGCTTTTCTCCCCAGTGGAGACTTAAAGTGGCTTCCAGCATCATTCTCCCCTCCTCCATTCTGCCCTCATAATAACATCCCTGTGTGGTAAATTAGGCTCAAATTCACTGGCCTAAGGTCACCTAGCTAGTTTCCACAGGAGAGCAATGATTTATACCTAAGTGTCCCAGATCCTACTACCCCATACTGGTTTTCCTGTCGTTGTGTGTCCTTCTCTGTTCCTGAACCACAGAGCCAGTGTGGTGTAGTGGTTATGAGCGATGGACTCTAATCTGGAGAACCAGGTTTGATTCCCCACTTCTCCACATGTAGCCTGTTGGGTGACCTTGGGCTAGTCACAGTTCTCTCAGAATTCTCTCATCCCCACCTACCTCACACAAGGTGTCTGTTTTGGAGGGAGGAAAGTAATGTGATTGTAAGCTGCTTTGAGACTCCTCAAGACAGAGAAAAGTGGGGTATAAAAACCTACTGTTCTTCCATTCTTGAGGACAGAAAGAAATGCCAGGTATCCGCTGTACAGAAAGATGTATGAGAAACCAAAGGCTTTGTCATGTTGAAATTTCTCATGGGTGTGTGATCTTATCTCACCCTTCATCTCTTAACCCTGATGCCATGGAAGCATCTGTCCAGACAAGACTAAAGTTTATTACTGATCTGACTAAAATCTCAGAAGGCCTCTCTTTGTTTCTTCCTACTGATTCATCCCAGATTATAATTATTTACTATGCAAAGGCAGAAGTCACCTGCCTACTCCTCCTTCTCTTTTTGCTGTGTATCCTGGTCAACTCACATCATGTTGTTTCAAGGCAGCGTTAATGACATCGTATTGACATCAGTAGCACCATCAAACTGTGGTGTCACTGGATGAATCAACCAGGAAGGTCAGGTCTGGGGGGAAAGGGAAAGACGTCATTTATGTAGCTACACAAGTAATTAGGACTTGTGATGTGAAAACTGTTTATAAAAGGCAAGAAAATATAGGGTTATGATTCAGTCAAGCTCTTGGGAGTCCCATTGATATCCATGGGAGAGGCGTAAGCCTTTAAACTAAATTTTGGGTTATGACATGGTTGAATGGAACTTTTGCCCCCTCAGACGTCACCTCTTGCCTCTAAACTGTCTTCTTAATTGCAGCCCTGTAAACTTCTGAGAGTGAGGTTTAAAATAACCCAATAATCTCAGTGTTGTTGGGGAAGAGCAGTACTGGTAGATGAGCAATACAAATTTAAGCAGAAATACACTCTTCTAAATCCATTGGGCTTAGAAAAGTGTAACTGTATTTAGGATTGAATTCCTCATCTTTTCTCTCTCTCTTTTTTTGCATTAGCGTAGCCCTTTCTTGTGATTAAGTTTGCTAACTAGCCAGGAAAAAATAAGTCCTGTCATTTAATAATGCAGAAATATGCATTTGAAGTTTTTCATGGCCTGGAGCTAAACAACACCACCTAATAATTGCTGCAGATCAAACTGATATTAAAGGAACAGCTAGAGGAACCAGTTTAGAAGTTGGCGACCCTACCTGTGACATGATGCAAAACCATAAAGAAAAAATTCTGCACTGGATGTAGATTAACAATTCCAAGATGCATCTTCTCTACAGCAGGAGTAAAACACATAATGACAATAACACCATTAAATACCCTTGTATTGTTGTTATTGTTCAGCCGCACAGTCAAGTCTGACTCTTCGTGACCCCATGGACCACATCACACCAGGCCCTCCTGTCTTCAGCTGTCCTCCAGAGTTTGTTCAATTTCATGTTCATTGCATCAATAACACTGTCTAACCATCTCATCCTTTGCTGTCCACTTCTTCTCTTACCTTCAATCATTCCCAGCATCAGGGTCTTCTCCAGTGAGTGCTCCCTTCTCATTTGGTGGCCAAAGTATTCGATCTTCAGCTTCAATATCTGGCCTTCCACGGAACAGTCAGGGTTGGTTTCCTTTAGGATTGACTGATTTTATCTCCTTGCAGTCCAAGCCAAATTGCCACAAAGTAGTGAGCAAGCTTTTGAATTCCACAGAACTCTGAATCAAATTGGATGTTCCATATTAAAAGTGGAGATGGAAGAGAAAAGAAAAATAATCCATGCCATCTGTATATTAAATATATTGTTAGGCACTTTGAATTTTTAAGATGAAGCTGATAGATATTTTTTAGAAACAAAATTTCAGTTGAAGCCAATGTAGCTGTTATGCCTAGTAATTGTTGAAAGGCAAGTATCCCCTCACAAGCAAAGTTCCATTTGAAAATAATCCTCCTAGATTGGCCATTTTTCAAAACAAAGACTGAGGGAGCAAGCTTAAATGGGTCTACTCAAAATGTTCCATTTTATTCCAGAGGGCTTATTCTCTGGAACGTATTCTTAGGGTTGCACCCTGACATAACCTTTATGAGCTTTAACAGCGCAGTCTTATGTCAAGTTACTCCAGTCTAAGCCTATTCATTTCAGTGAGTTTAGACTGCAGTAACTCTGCATAGGATTTTACTGCATCAGTGGTTACAGCCATGTTTATTAGAGTATTGCCTTTTAAAACTTGGAGATTCTTTCAGATTATATTAATTACAAGAAAGGGGACCTGCGATACTCACGGTTGGGGGAGAGCTCCACCCAGAGCAAGAGGAGGAGGAGGAAGCAGTAGCAGCAGCAGGTAAGCTTTCCCCCTATCCCCGTCGATTCCCCCCCCCGTCCCGTCTTCTCCACCACCACCATCCCCAGCCTCCTCCACCCCCACTCCACCACCACCTCCGGCTCAGGGGGCGAGGCCTGAG
>NW_015163148.1:39228-66766 GCF_001447785.1 Gekko japonicus
AGTCTCCCCCCTGGCTCTGGAAGTGAGGCCCGAGTGGCTTGCAGCCGCCGGGCCTCGCAGATCTCCCCCTGGTCTCGTCCCCCACCCCCGGCAGTGAGGTCCGAGTGGCTTGCAGCCGCTGGAAACTCGCCAATTTCCTTCTTCCCCTTCCCCCTGGCTCCAGTGGTCTCCTCTGCCGCCGCCGATCTCTTCCTTCCCCCTCCCCACGGTGAGGCCTGAGCGGCTTTCAACTGCCAGCCCACCGCAGAGTTCCAAGAGCATTCCCTGCGCATGTGCAGGGGACGCTGTTTTACGTTTTGGGGGATTTCAGTATCCCCCTATAGTTTTTTTACAGTTTTTCAATTTTTCTGCACATCTGGTGATTGCCCCAGATGTGCAGGAAAATCTCCCTGCCCCCAGGTGCCCCCGATGTGCGGATTTAGATATCTGCACACAGGGGGCGCCTTTGCTATTAGATATATAGATACTTGACCTTTATATGGTGCCTTTTCTAGTTACACTTTCTAGTTTTTAGTTACACTCAGATGTATGATCTCAGTAATCATCAATCATATGAAAAAGAACGATTATTATTCCCTCCAAATATGTGGCTATAATTCTTTGTAATTGCCCTAATGCCGCTCACAATAATTCTCAACAGCACAGGCGTAGAATACTAGCTTTCAAAGACAGGCCCAAAAATCTCACACTTATTGCCTATGGATGACCTGAAAATGTATGAAAAGTCATCATCAGAGATTGATTCTTTACTAAATACAGTTCAAATATTCAGCAAAGATATAGCAATGGAATTTGGCCTTGACAAGTGTGTGGAATTACTACTGAATGGAGGAAGGATCGTTGAACAAGAAGTAATCAAGATGCCAAACAACAACAACATCAAAACAGTGGGCTTTGAAGAAAACTACAAATATCTTGGAATTTTGGAGGCTGACAACATATAATCAAGGAGTATTACCAAAGAGTCAAAAAGATATTGTAAACAAAATTAAATGGAAGCAACACTAGGGTTGTCAGGTCCTTACCAGCTGCTGGCAGAAGGGCCCAAGATCTGCTCTTGGACCTTTCTGCCATTCGCACCATGATGACATTACCCTGAAGTGATGTCATCACATTACCAACATCAGGGGGATGACATTCTAGTTTATGAGCAAAACTGTGGTTTGAGCCCAATTTTACCACAGAGTTTTGCCCAAAAACTAGAGGGTCACCCCGATGTTGGTGATGTGATGATGTCACTTCCGGGTAACGTCATTATGTCATGTTCGGAAGCACTTGTGGGTGGGGTTTCTCAAGTTCTATCAACATGCATTGAGCTCTTTCATTGAAATCAAGGAACTGTTTCCAGCTTTTGAAAAAAAAGTTCTACTACTTGTTTTCAGCTTTTGGGAAAAAAAGTTCTACTACTTGGGTGGGTATGAAGACTACAGTATCGGGGGTGGAGTCTTTGATTTGCTGCAGATCTGGGGACTGAACCCTTACAAAAGCTGTCACTTCCCACACAGAGTTTTTTTTAAAAAAAATGATTTAAAAGGGGACTTCCCTGCAACTTTGCCCTTCTGCTTTTCTGATAGTTGGTCCCTCCCCTCCCCCCCCAAAACCCAGAATGTCAGGCCAGCGTTTTTCCCAGTCAGCTGGCTAGCCAAAATTGATGAACCACGAAAAATGTCTCATTTTGCCTGCATTGTATCCAATGCTTTTTTTTTACTGCTAATATCTCCATTCTTCGATTTCAGAACTGTGTAGTTGCAACTGAATTAGAAGGCTGTGTGCAAGGGGTGGAACACAAATAACTGTAGCATCTATGTAGGAACAGACAATAACTCCTCTCCAGAACAAAACATTCCTCTAGGACCCAGATATACAGAATCCCATTGTGTACTTTCTGTGTATTGTGGACTGAGAACAAGCACATTAAAAAAAAATCACAATAGTTTTTCACAGTATTGACTTCTGGTCAAAAGTTCAGGTTGTTTTTAACATGAGCTGAATCTGTTTGTTTGCCATTGGCTAGAAATAGGTTTTACTATTTACCTGATAAGATAAAGCTTCAGATTCAGTAGCAATAAATAGCCTTGCTTTGTTATTAGTCACCCTATAATGGGGAGGGTTGAACTGATCTCTGTCATCTGGAAAGCACTTGTAATTCTGGGAGATCTTCAGGCCCTACCTGGAGGTTGGCAACCTTAATGCAGAAAGTTTTAAGTCCAGCCTGGTCTCTCCAGTTGGAAGGATTTCATAGCATAGCTGCTGGGAACACTAAATAGTAACTGGACCATTGTTCCCTCTAAGCTGAGTTAGTGTGAGCCAGCTCACAGTTTTTTAGCTTCCGGCTCACACATTTTTGTTTTAGCTCAGGAAGGAGGGCTCCAGAGCAAACTAATTTGTGCAGCAGCCCAATCGCTTGCTCACAACTTTAATGCC
The DNA here is from genome assembly GCF_001447785.1 of Gekko japonicus. NCBI lineage: Eukaryota > Metazoa > Chordata > Lepidosauria > Squamata > Gekkonidae > Gekko > Gekko japonicus. The sequence goes on from NW_015163148.1 coordinate 41,653, forward strand.
AGTTGCTCACAAAGTAGAATTTGTGCTCACAAGACTCCACAGTTTAGAGGGAACATTGAACTGGACTAGAGTTGACACAGCTGACATCACTCCAATGTGCAGTGTGGGGGTGATCATGTAGGGTTGCCACTTCTGGGTTGGGAAATACCTGGAAATTTTGAGGGTGGAGCTTGAAGAGGGCAGGGCTTGAGGAGCGGAGGGACCTCAGCATGGTACAATGCCATAGAGTCCATCCTCCAAAGCAGCCATTTTCTCCAGGGGAACTGATCTCTGTAGTCGAGATCAGTTGTAAAAGCAGATCTCCAGGCCCCACCTGGAGGCTGGCAGCCCTAGGGTGATGGGAAGTAATCCTGACCCACCTTGCGCAATTGTTAGTGAAGATTATGGAGAGGAAGTAGCTGTGAACACTCCAAAGTACTATGCATATTGACTGTTGTTCTATGGCTTTGGGGGCAGTGATTTGCTTCTCTCAGGTAAGATTTCAGCACAGACAAGGGCTCCTTTTGGGACTTCCGCTGTGTTTATGTGCATTGACACATCTGCTGTTATTCCAAATGCAAGACTCCAGCCATGGACACTTCTAAGAAGCTGAAAGCATTACCCAGTGCTTAAGCTTCCTATTGTCTTTTTCTAGGCAATCAATGGATTCATTTTCACTCCATCAGGAATTCCCTTTAATGGCTGCATTTAATGGCTGTGGGTATTCGAAAGCTAAATACTGTTTTCCCGATCCAAGATATGACCAAGTGAAGGACTTCTAGTAATCTGCCTAGGCTGGTGGCTTGATTTTCAGTCATTAAAGGAAAAACAACAACAACCCTCAAGTGGATAATTATAGAGAAGAAGAAGAATGAGCTGAAAAAGGCTGGAATGATGCAGAGACTGATCTGAAAACATTTGCTCCTCTAAAACAAAATGGGGAAGGATGAGTAATGCAACAGCAGGCATGGCAGTTCTCTGTTATGCAATAGGTCACTGGTGGAAACTGAGGTGCAATCAATCATGCAGCCTAATTCTGTATATGCATAGGTAGGCTAATGGCTAGACAAGTGTTATAATTAGATGAGGGCAGAGTTGCCAACTTCCATGGCGCTTGGAGTTCTGGAATTACAACTGATATCCAGATTACAGAAATGAGTTCCCCTGGAGGAAATGGCAGATTAGGAGGGCAGACCATATGCCATCACATCCCTACTTAATTACCTTCCCTTCCCCAAACTGTGCTCTCCCCAGCCACTGCACCCCCCAAAATCTCCAGGAATTTCCTAAAGCTGAGTTGGCAACCCTAGTGCAGACTCAGGTTCAAATCCTTACTCCTAGTGCCTAGCCATGTGCTAAACTAAATTCTCAGCCACATGGGCCGATACACAGAGAGAGGCTTAAGCCAGGAATGTTCGAATTTTTTGGTCCAAGAATCATATTGAGACAACTGTTTGTGGGGTTTCTGCTCCATTTCTGCACCATGCACACTCAAGCCTGTAGTTTAGGACTTGGGTAAAGAGTCTCCCCATCATAGACAGGTGTCTGGGGTGCATTGTACTAGCTCAACATTACTTCAGGATTTCTTGTGTTCACCTGTATTCTTTCTTGTCAGGCCTTATTGCACCCTTTGTGTATGTGTGTTTCTTTGTGTGTGAGGGTCAATCTGGAAAGTGGTCCTGGACTTAAACTTGCCTAGTGTCATGGATGGAATCCTCTCCCCCACACCTGCTTTGTGGGGTCAAATACGCTTTGGGAGATTCAGTCATGTATTTCCAACATAACGTATTGCGAGGTCTCTGTCACAAGCGCATTCAGTAGGGGATGCAGAAAAAACAAAACAGTATAATTCAGATGGCACAGTGTAGCAACCAAGATCCACTGTTGTTCCATCTGCTTAAGGCAGAGGGGCATCAGTTCACACTGCTCTTTAGAATGCAGCAGGAAAGCTGTGTGTAAGAGGAGGAGGAGGAGGAGGAGGAGATTGGATTTATACCCCGCCCTTCACTTGGAGTCTCAGAGCGGCTTACAAACTCCTTTCCCTCCCCCTCCCCACAACAGACACCCTGTGAGGTGGGTGGGGCTGAGAGAACTCTGACACAAACTGCTCTTTTTCAAGGACAGCTGTGCCAGAGCTTGTGACTGACCCAAGGTCACATCAGCAGGTGCAAGTGGAGGAGTGGGGAATCAAACCCGGTTCTCCCAGATTAGAGTCCGCGCACTCAACCACTACTCCAAACTGGCTCACCCCTCCTCGACTGGTTGATTCAGGTTATTGTGTGTTTGTCACTGGCTTCTCCCAAAAACTAATACAGTCCAGAGCAATGTTCCCTCTAAGCTGTGTAGTCTTGAGAGCAAAAACTCTACTTTGTGAGCTGCTGGCATTCAAGTTGTTAGTGAGTGATTTGGCTACTGCATAAATTAGTTTGCTCTGGAGCCATCCTTCCTGAGCAAAGACAAAAATGTGTGAGCCAGAGGCTAAAAAACTGTGGGCTAGCTCACACTAACTCACCTTAGAGGGAACACTGGTCCAGAGATAGTCCACCCTTCAGGTGGTGGCTGGAGATCTCCCAGGATTACAACTGATCTCCAGGGGATTTCCAGGGTGGCCTCTGTGGCATTATACCCTGCCTTCCCCAGACTCCAACCCCCAAATCTCCAGCAGTTTCCCAATCCAGAGCTGGCAACCCTTTGTCTCAACTTTGCTCTTCCCTTAAAGAGGCTCCTCAAGCCCCCGTCATCCTCATTGCTGCCATCCCTGCCTTCTGTATGCCAGCTTCCCAAGAAGAGTAAGAGTTTCTGGGCTGTATTTATTGGCTAATGCGTTGACAGTCAGCATGACTCATTTCCTTTCTGTTTATGAACTAATCCTTTTATTTTTCCATTGTTAATTTTTGGTCCAAGTGGCAGCTGACATCTGATTATCCTTTACTGATGTCAGGGCATGCGCCTTTCACCCATTCCATTTTGCCACACGGAGATTAAAGATACTCCATATAAAAATAGCTTTTTTGAAGATGTAGTTTTTGTAAAGTTGTCAAGAGTCTTTTTGTTTGTATGTTTCTTTTTTCTGGCACAACCTGTTGGGCTTTTAACTCCTACCCTGACAAACTGAAGGTTAGCTGGCAAAATCTGCAGTACCTCAGGCCAAGAAAAACAGCACCAGCTAATTCTCTGGTCAGACCATGCCAGGAAGAAAAAATGGTAATCCCAATCTGCCCATTCCTCCTGCCCGCCAGAAGAGATATATTCCCTGCCCCATATCCATTAACTTTGTGGTGGAACACACTTTGCTCCTGCAGATCACAAAATAATTCCCTACCTTCAGTAAACTCAGTGTTTGAAATAGCATTTTACTAGCAATAGCTAAGAAATTTTACATACCTATTGTCTGATTTTACTGATCTTTTCATCTGTCATAGGCAATGCTCCCTCTAAACCATGGAGTCTTGTGAGCCAAAATTCTACTTTGTGAGCTACTGGCATGAAAGTTGTGAGCGAGCGATTGGGCTACTGCATAAATCATTTTGCTCTGGAGCCATCCTTCTTGAGCTAAGACAAAGATGGGTGAACTGGAGGCTAAAAAACTGTGAGCGAGCTCACACTAACTCAGCTTAGAGGGAACACTGGTCATAGGTAGTTCAGTGGGGCTTATTTCCAGGTAAGCCTACTGTGACAGAAAAGGTAAAGGTTCCCTTGCTCGAAAGCCAGTCGAATCCGACTCTAGGGTTGTGGTGCTCATCTCCGTTTCAAAGCTGAAGAGCCAGTGCTGTCCGAAGACGTTTCCGTGGTCATGTGGCCGGTATGACTAAACACCAAGGTGCACAGAATGCTGTTACCTTCCCACTGAAGTGGTACCTATTTATCTACTTGCAATTTCTTGTTTTCGAACTGCTACGTTGGCAGGAGCTGGAACTAGAGACGGGAGCTCACTCCGTCATGCGGCAGCTCGGGCAGGGGTCGTTTCGTAGAAAAAGAGCTAGGGGAACTCATTAGCATAACTCATTAGCATATGCCACACCCCCTGACATCACCAGAAGTGTGTCATAACGCCACTCCCCCTGACATCACCGGAAGTGTGTCATAAGGCCACACACCCCGCCCCCAACGGTCCCGGCCACTGCCGCCGGCCTTGCAGCTCCACTGCCGAGCCCCATGAGGGGCCCGGCGGTGGACCTGCAAGGCCGGCGGGAGGGCAAGGAAGCCCCGCGAAGGCCCTCCCTGGCCCCAGGCAGGCAGGGGTGGGGAGAGGCAGGGAGGAAGCAACTTACCCTCCCTCTTCTCCTGCCTCCTCCTGGCTGAATAAGGGCCGGAAGCGGGGCGGCCGGAAGCAGGGGGCGGGGCTTCATCATGTGCCCCGCCCCCGTACCTTACCCGGGAGAACTGCGATCCCCCGCGATCCCCCCCGAAATGACCTCTGAGCTCGGGTCTTGAACTGCTGAACTACCGACCTTCCACAACCTGCAGTTCAGTGTCTTAACCACTTGAGCCACCGCAAACTGACCTCCAAAACCAGGATGCTCAGTGCATCAAAAACAGAGAGCTGGGAGATTAGGAGTTAATGTCTCACTGTAAAGCCCAGTTTGATTGACAGGCTGCTGTGTGTAAACTACAGGGGCTTAAACAAGGTTATAGACCTTGGTGGTTGTCCAGTGCCCCAGGTGGATAAATTGGTAGAAAGGGAACAACATCTCACTGTTATCAAGAGACAAAGGTAAAAATATTATTGCCAATGCACTTTCTAGGACCACCTAGAGCTGAAGTTTGCTTAAACACCGAGTGTGTGTGTGTGTGTGTGTGTGTGTGTGTGTGTATTATGGTTAAGAAATGGTTGTGTATTATTTGTTAAGAAAGTAAATTTATGAGAAATATGTAGCATTAGTGATGTATAGCATGATACTATACATGCTATTGTTCAAGCATGTTCACCCATTACTATGGAGAGACTTGAAAGAGCCTCACCTTGTGTAATGTCTAAAAGGGTGGGACATGTGACAAACTGACCTCCAAAAGCAGGATGTTTACTGCATCAAAAGCAAAGAGCTCAGAGATTAGGGGTTAATGCCTCATTGTAAAGCCCAGTTTGATTGACTGGCATGCACCCCCTGCTCTCTGATTGGTCAGCACCAGCTGAGGAGAGCTTTCTAAAGTCTTGTTAGTCTGGTCAGAGAGAGTCAGTCGCCCTTCGGACTTTGACTTGGCAGTTGCCAGTCAGGAAGAGTTTGTGTGTCTGTCTGAGGGAAACAGGCAAGTCACTTGGGAAGTGAAGGGACAGAACTCCTTGCCCTTACTGTGTACCAACACAATTGAGGAAAAGTTCAAAAATCAGAATTCCATTTTTTCACAGTCTCCAGAACTGGGCTTTAGGTTTGACAGAAGGGTCTGGGCAGGAGGCTGGAAACTGCCAGTCTAGCCATACAGAAAGGATCATCACTCCTAGAAAGAGGAAGACACTTCTTATCCAGTTGTTCAGAGAGTTCAATTCAGAAGGGACCCCTGGTTTAGGTGAAAAGAGAAAAGGAAAATGGTCTTAGTATAAGTATAAAAGAGAAAGTTATAATTCTATAATAGAAACATGCTACTAAGAGGCTGCTTAACCAGAGTGGGGAACAGTGTTTTGATGGGAAAATCTGCCTCACAGAGAGGAGAAGCAGGGGTTCATCATACGTACACTGAATAGAACTATTAGAAGATATTTATTCCAAAAGAAATACCACTGAGTTCAATGGGACAGGAATTCTTCTGATGTTGCCATTGCTCTGCTGGGCTGATCTGCTACGAACAGTTTTCGGTTGCCAACAAGCCTGGAGGGGAGTCCTGCTCCTTTAATGGAGCCTTAATGTTTAGAAGGAATGAAGATTGCTGGGGAAAAACATCAACAACCCAAGATATGCAGACGATACCACTCTAATGCCAGAAAGTGAAGAGGACCTCAAGAGCCTCTTGTTCAGGGTAAAAGAGGAGAGCGCAAAGGTTGGCTTGAAACTCAACATCAAAAAAACTAAGATCATGGCATCCGGCCCCATCACTCCTTGGCAAATAGAAGGAGAAGTCGTGGAAGCAGAGACAGACTTCACTTTCCAGGAATACAAGATCACTGCAGATGGTGACTGCAGCCTTTAAATTAAAAGATGCCTGCTTCTTGGGAGGAAAGCGATGGCAAACCGTGACAGCATAATAAAAAGTAGAGACATCACCCTGCCAACAGAAGTCCGTATGGTCAAAGCAATGGTATTCCCAGTAGTACTGTATGGCTGCGAGAGTTGGACTATAAGGAAGGCCGAGCGCCGAAGAATAGATTCTTTTGAATGAGGGTGCTGGAGAAGACTCTTGAGAGTTCCCTGGACTGCAAGGAGATCAAATCAGTCAATCCTAAAAGAAATCAACCCTGACTGTTCCCTGGAAGGCCAGATACTGAAGCTGATGCTCAAATACTTTGGCCACCGAATGAGAAGGGAGCAGTCACTGGAAAGATTGAAGGTCAAAGAAGAAGGGGACGGCAAAGCATGAGATGGTTAGACAGTGTTATTGTGGCAACAAACATGAAATTAAGCAAACTCTGGAGCACGACGGAAGACAGGAGGGCCTGGCGTGACGTGGTCCATGGGGTCGCGAAGAGTTGGACTCGACTGTGCGACTGAACAACAACAACAATGTTTAGAAATGGGCAGATGATGGTTTTCATGGCATGGAGATAAATAATGATGAATAACATCCCTAGTCCTCTACTCACCATCCTTCCACATGCTGACTGAACACATGGGATGGTAGGGTGGGCATAAGTGCACTGACCCTGCCTCTGCACAATTTCTGGGTTGTTTGCACAGTGCAAACGTGAAGATAATATCCACCCTGGTTTCCAAACGCTGTGAGTCAGGGGAGGGAGCATACATATGGATGCTTATCTTGTGCACAGGTGCCATGCTCACAATAGCATGCAAAGGTAATTCCTGCAGTCCTGCATGGTGTTGCCAACCTCCAGTTGGTGGCTGGAGATCTCCTGGGATTACAATTTATCTCCAGATGACAGAGATATATTCCCTGGAGAAAATGGCCACTTTGAAAGGTGGACTGTATGGCATTATACCTCACTGAAGTCCTTCCCTTCTCAGGCTCCACCCTCAGAATCTCCAGGTGTTTCCCAATCTGGAGCTGGCAACCCTAACTGAATTTTTCTCTCCATGTAATTGGCAATTCTATTAGTGACTAAAGTTTTAAACTGGAATGCAGTTCATATTTCAGGGTTCAAACAGATAACATTGTATTAAGAACTGAGATCGAAGCAGCATTTCAAACAAGTGATTATTAGCTCAGAACAGGACAAACAACACACAGAACAACCCAACTATATACATTTTGAACCAGGGAAACCACACACCCTGGAACAATAACGTCTAATCAACGATGAGTGCTTGGGACCAATGGGAATTGTTCCCGCCAAAAGTCAGAGTCTTTCTGGATTGGTCTATTTAGTGACAGTGGCCAAGTGCTTTGTTTAGGATACTGACAGTCTATGGAACTGGTGACCGAAGCTCACGCTTTTAAGCTACACAAATAACTCCATACATAACACATTGGGAGCAGCCATCAATAAAACACCATACGCAAATTGTGAGGAAGGGATTGGCTCTCTCCTCTTCTTAGCATTTTAAAGGGGGAAAGCATGCTAACAGAAAATCAGAAGGTGTGGTATTGATTACCGAAAGTGAGTGGAAGCTGAAAACAAGTCCTTTCTTGCCCTGAGGCAAATTGTGGTTGCATCAGCCAGCAGTTTCCATTTTATGGAGACCCACAATCATCTTCTTGTCTATCTGAGCCCTCAATCATGAACTCAGTAGGCCTGCCCCACTTGTGATTTATAAAGTGGCATACAGGATACCAGCCACTTGTGGTTGCTTGGTGAAAGCTCAATAAACATTCTTCCTACCTAAAATTACAAAAAAATCTAAAGGAGGTTGTTGAGCACCTTGCAGGCCTCAAAATATAGCTGGGTGGGCTGGGTGTTGACTTAGTGAGTCACAAGTTATGCTGCCCTGCACTTAGGGTTGTTGACTGGCTTTCTTCCTCCCTGGCTAGTTGGAAGATAAGGCTTTCTTCATACAATATAGGGAATAGGAGAGAGGCTGGTTTAAAGCTGTTCTGTCTCTTTTAAGCTAAAGGAATGTACTGTTTTGTACTTCTAAGACCTTTGCAACAGGTTTTTACTTTAATTTTCAGCTTAGGCTTTTTGTGCATATGCCTCAAAAGCAGCGGTTTTACGCACAGTAGCTCTTTTCTGCTTCCCTTTCCTTCTTCAACCAGGAAGAGAGCAAAATCCCGCCCCCCACACTTTTGTGCTTTTTCTCCCCCCCCTCCCCAATCTACCTACAACTGAGTTATGGTGATGCCTTGGGATTTTCAAGGCAAGAGACATCCAGGTGTGCTTTGCCGTTGCCTGTCTCTGCATTGCAACCCCAAACATTCTTGGTGGTCTCCCATCCAAATACTGAGCAGGGCCAACCCTGCTTAGCGTCACGAGATCTGATGAGATCAGGGTAGCCTGGCCCATCGATGTCAGGGCTTGTGCTGTCTAGTAGATAAAAATAGAGAGTTTTTTTTAAACAGTAAACTGAAGTCAGATTTGCTACTAATTTTAATTAAAAGTAGAAAAGAGCAAGAGTCCAGTAGCACCTTAAAGACTAACAAAATATGTGGCAGGGCATGAGCTTTCCTGAATCAGAAGTGAGCAGTGACTCACGAAAGCTCGTCCCCTGCCACGTATTTTGTTAGTCTTTGGCCCCGGTCACACTGGGGGGAAAGGCACGGCTAAAGTGCGGCTTTTTTGAGCCGCATCAAAAGAGAAGCGCGGCGGCCAGGTCAGACAGATCCCCCCAGCCGCCACGCAGATCCTCCCCAGCATGATCAGATGCCGGGAGGAAGCCACAGACCGGAGAGCGAGGCCAGCCTGCTGTGCATGCATGTGCATGAGTAGTTCGGCAGGACCTCGCATGCTGCGGGAGAGATGGCGATCAGACGGCCGTCCCTGCAGCGGATTTTCCAGTAGGTACTAGTGTTTTCTAGGGTCTATTTTGATCCGCACCTTTGGCCGGAAGAGACGGATCGGGGACGGGTGTGCGCCGCTTCCCAGATGTTGCGGTGTGATCACGCCCGCTTGATGCGCCCCCGATCCGTCCCTCTTGCGGATCAAAGCCTCCCGTGTGACCGGGGCCTTTAAGGTGCTACTGGACTCTTGCTCTTTTCTACTGCTACAGACAGACTAGCACAGCTACCCATCTTTAATTAAGAGGCTTTTCCAAATTAGCAGCCAGGGAGCTTTAGTGATGTTCCTTTAACTCAGAAGTAGCTTTTACAGGGATTAACGAAGTTTATAGAACTGGTCTGCTATGATTGCAGTTTCAAACAAATCAAGCTGCTTTATACTTTAGGATTGCCAACTCTAGGTTGGGAAATTCCTAGAGATTTGGGAGAGCAGTCTGGGGAGGGCAGGTTTTGGGGAGGGAACTCAGTGGGGGTATAACACCATAGAGTTCACCTTCCAGAGCTGCCATTTCCTCCAGGTGAACTGATTTCTGTAGTATGGAGGTCAACTGTAATTCTGGGAGATCTCCAGGCTCCACGTGGGGGTTGGCAACCCTCATGCACATGGCAACCTCTATGTTTACTCATGCATATAATTCAGAACCTAAAAAGGTTAGTCAAGAATAGAAGAGGGCCAACTCTAAAAATCTAATTACGAAACATACAAAAATGTACATGTATTTATTCAACATAAATTAAAATAACAAACAAGGGCCCATTCATACCTCATATACAAATATAAAAACATACAAGGGCTAATAAGATAGACCTAACGCGTTTCGGCCTTTACAGGCCTTCCTCAGAGGTCTAATACAGACAGAACATGTTGGCTGATATGCAAAAATACATACAATCCTACATATACAAAATATGGAATAAAGACCAGAAACCAGTTGTTCCAAAGTTTAACCACTGGGCAAAGAAAAGAAATACAAAAATACAAATGAAGCCTTCAGTGCAATCACATGTCCAGTAGTACTTCTGAGATGTTCCCAATAAAATGTTCCTTAGGTTAAAAGCAGTGTACAGTTGACCAGAGAGAAGTACTACTGGACATGTCTCTTGCTCTGCGTCTCTAAATAAGGTATGAGCTGAAATCACTTCGCTATGCATCAGGCTCAGTACTTTTCAGCAGTCGTCTTTGCAGAGGGAATTAGGTCTGCATCCCTTTCGAATAGCTTTGCCAGCCTCCAGGTGGTGGCTGGAGATCTCCTGCTGTTACGGCTGATCTCCAGGCAACAGAGATCAGTTCACCTAGAGAAAATGGCCACTTCAGAAGATGAACTCTATGGCATTATACCTAGAGTTGCCATCCTTCTGATGAGGGTGGGGGTTTCCCTGCTTTTGGGGGCCCCAATCTGCCATTGGCCAGCTGGCTGGCAGGGAGAGCCCTACCCCTAAAGAGCCCCATCACGCCTAACGTGCCTGGCACAATGACACCATCACACTGGGCACGTCGTGTGGGGGATGCACTAGCATTTGGCCAAAAACTCTATGGTGACCAGAGTTTTTGGCCAAATGCTAGAGTGCCCCCTGCATGATGTGTCTGGTGCAATGACATCACTTCCAGGTGACATCCTCACAGTGCGTGTGCTTTGTGCATGCACCAGAAGCTCCAGGGACCCGAGCTGGATTCCCGTGCCAGCAGCCAGGTAAGACCTGACAACCTTAATTATACCCCACTCAAGTCCCTCCCCTCACAAACTCCACCCTCCAGCTGCAAACTCCAGAGATGGCAACCCGACTCTTGGGACTTCTGAGGGCCTGTAAGAAGGACCTCATTAGAAGGGCCTTTGGCTGATTATGACGATTACCCTGTGAGGGCTTTGGGTTTAATTTTTTCCCCATTGATTTACTCAAATTTTAAATTTGTTAGTTTTAAGAAACTAGTTTTAATTTATGTTACTTGCTTTAGGCTCCAGTTATCTGGGAGAAAAGGGGGTTTATAAATATTCTAAATAAGTGCTTCAAACACCATAAAACATACTATACATGCTAAACACTGTGATTATATTATCAGGCTGATCTAGCTGTTTTACAGATGGGATTATGGGTTGCTGATTTTTAGTATGTGTGCCTCTGGTTTATTTTAGTATTGATTATTATTATTTTGAAGCCCCCAGAGGGGATTTTTTATTTTTTTTATAATACTACACAAACTACAAAGAAAAAAAAGGGGGGGACAACAGCTAAGGAGAAAGGAAAGTAACCCACACTATACTAAAAGCCCAAGAGTAGGAGATCATTACCCTGTTAAACTATAGTTAGTAATAATAAAGCTGTTAATAAACAATATACTTTGTGAGATCCTGTCTTACTAAGCTTATGTGTTAGTTTATTACTTGCTATGAGAAGATTTCCAGAGCATCTCCTCCAGCTCGCTTCATAAAAGCAATTTTCAGAGTCCTTCCGCCTTTACATCTACGCTAATTCTCTCTAAAATCTTGATGGCTTCTTAGACGTTCACTCGCAATTCTGCAACCCAGTCTTCCTCCATCTCCAAAGGGATATCGCCAATCTTGAGCCTCTTCCTCTTTGGTCTCATCCTTGAGGCCCAGTGGCATCTCAAAGGCTTCTCGATCTTGAGGGCAGATTCAAACTCTTTTCTATCAGCCAGGTTTAAGATGACACTTTCTAAAAACACCTGCAAGAAAGGAGTTAAGTCCTTGTAGATCTTTTCTGTTTCTCTCATGCTTTTCCTCCTTATGTCGCTGTTAGTTTTAGTGTCCATCTCTTTTGCTTTAACAGTCCTCTGTTCCATTTTTTCTGCTATTGTTGCCAACTGCAGCTGCCGGGACACGAGTTGTTGATTTATCTTGGCAAGCTGATGGTTAATACCAACAAGTTGCTCCAGAATCGGCTTGGTGGCTTCCGCTATGAGTTCTGTAACGTTCACTTCCCTTCTTCTCGGAGTTATTTTCGCTGACTTTTTTAGAGTGTCTGCCATTTTAACACTTTATTTTCAATATAAAATCGTTTTCTCCCCGGCTCTGAAAATCGTTTATATGCTGTTTGATCATTTAAATGCTCATGGATGTTTCCCACAACAGGCTTAATCGCTTACTAAGTCCTTCCAAAATAACCGTTTAGAGTCGCAACTCTCTCCCCCCTCCTCTGTTTATGTAAATGCGTCAGAGAGGCATCCCTCTCACAGCACGGTTCCAATCACTCTAGAGGTTTTTTGGGGGGATTTTCGCTTCGAAGTATCCATTTACAATTGTCTCTTTCTCTCCCCTCCCCTCCTGTGCTTATGTAAATGTGTCAGAGAGGCGTCCCCCTCCCACGACGATTCCAATCGCTCTGAAGGTTTCGGAGGGGGAGGATTTACGCTTCTGTTTACGATTCGCTCCTTTTAACTCACAGTTCATTGTTGGTCTTTATCTTGACCACGCTTGTAATCGCTCTTTCGCCAGATCTTTTGTGCTTGACTTGGTCGGCACATCTTATGCCTCGCTGAGAGGACGTAGACAGCAGGGGGGACCATCAGGGCGGAGGGCAGCCTCAATTTCCCTGCAGATAGCAGGAAAAGAGGCTCACCCTCAAAAGCCCTATGGCCTGGGGGGTCTCCCTGACCCCCCGTGGAGGTGCCAATCCCACGGCACCCCTCCTCTCCGCTGCTGGGCACTCCTCCCCTCCGCTGCTGTGCAGTGCACCTTCCCGGAGGAATGGGAAAGGCGTTCACCATTGTTGTGCCATAGACCCCGCCTCATTATTGATTATTTTTATGTTGTTTTATGCTTTTATTGTATTGTTATTTAACTCTGTGAGCATCTTCTAGAAGGTCTCTGGATAGTTGGCGTATATATATTTCGAAATAAATCGACTTCCATCCAAAGGGGTGGACTTGACAGATCTTACATGGGGAAGGAATAAGTTAACTTTAAAGAGAGTCCAGAAATTTCTTCATGAACAGCAGGAAAGAATATCTTGCAACCCATTCTCCAGTACTTTACGTCATGATTCAAAAGCCAAATGTGTATGCTTTGAGCTTATCAGAGGATTGTGTTCCGTAACAGTCAATAGTTTCCTGTTGCTGCTCATTATTGGTTTAGGGCCAGAAGATAGTATTTTGTACTTGGATGTACTTCATGTTAGTCCGATAAAACCTTTTTTAAAAATGTGCTCGGAATTCATTTGCACTCAAATGTGAGATATGGCAGCGAACCAAGCGTTCGAAGCAAACATAGCAAGGCTGGGAGCCTGTGGTGCGGGAAAAGTCAAGGGACTTATTTTGATACACACCCCCTGACAAGTTTTATTTTCCATCAATGTTATGCCTCTGAGATGGCCTCTGAGCTGCAACCACAGCCAAAATGAGCTTGCTGCTCGCCTGCATGTTCTATTTATATAGATATATGCCATTTCTTTTTAAAAAACAGTTTAATACAAGTCTTATGAACAGCCTAAACTGGATCCCAGGAAAATCAATCACAAACTTTCTGCTTTCATTAAATAAGTATGTTGATTGGCTCCCGTATGGGCTTGCAGGGGAAGGGGGATTTGTTTTACACCAACTCTAAATAATAATGGGCACAGTCCCCCCAAAGTAAGCATTTTCAAGCCCCCTTGACCTCAACAGGTGTGATGTGTGAGTTAAGTAAGTGCTTAACGGTCCTGTTGAAATAAAGGCTAATCTCCTGGATGTGCAGAAATCAGCAGATGAAGTTTTTCACAGCATGGAGATAAAACATACCACCTATTAATGTTTGTGTACTTCAACCCATTCTTAAAGGCACAAGAGATGAAAAGAGATGGCATAGCAACTGTAAACTCCTTAAGGCAAGGGTCCCCAACATGGTTCCTGTGTCCCCAACATGGTGCCTCAGCCGCCCTGAGCCTGTTCGTGGGGAGGGTGGGGTAGAAATACAATAAAAAATAAAATAAAATATAAAGATAGTAGGGTTGCTATGTCCCCTCTGCCCACCGGTGGGGGATGGGAGGCAGGGTTGCCAGATCCAGCCAGGTCAGGTAACTCCTGGAGATTTGGGGATGGAGCCTGGGGAGTACAGGGACCTCAGTACGGTGCCATGTCATAGAATCCACCCTCCAAAGCATCAGTTTTCTCCAAGGAAACTGTAGTCTATGAGCTGTAATTCTGGGAGGATTCCCCAGGTCCCACCTGGAGGCTGGCATCCCTACACCATGGTACCTGCCAACATCTTACCTGGTGCCCACCAAGTTTTTTTAAGATAGTGGATGGTGCAAGGTGAGGCTATTGGCCTTTGGAGATTTGATTAGCTGTGCAGATTTTTAGAAATGTTACTTTGGCAGCAGCTGCCACCACAGCACAAGGATCTTCATGGTATAACTTAAGGCCAGTTTTGACAGCCATTCTCTGGATGGCTCTACCTCCTGCGGTAGCCATTTCATGGTAGCCATTTCGTGGCTGTGCCCACTAGAGTTGCCAACTGTGACTTACCTCGCTGGCGGGGGACTTCTGGGGGAAAACCATAGTTTTCCCTTGTATGGCCGTGGCCCCGCCCCCAGCGTGCCCAGCGTCATGACGTCACTGCCCTGTGACGCGCACGCTGGGACGGGGTTCCCCCCGGGGCCCGATTCCCCAGCGTCTGGGAACGGGCCTCTGGGGCGGGGGATTTTCCGCCCCCCGGGGGGATTTGGCAGCCCTAGTGCCCACCACACTGTGTCAGAATTCCAAAGATGTTCACGGGCTCAAAATGGTTGGGGACGCCTACCATAAGGCATGGCTCTGACTTCTTGGATTCTGTACACCCCTGTGTAGACTGTTGATTGTCTCTATCACTTCCTCTGTCTATCTTTTGTCCAGCTGAAGCAGATCTCAGTCTGGATGGGAGACTGCCATGAAGATCCAAGGAATTTATCAAGGAGAATGGGAGCCAGTGTTGAATAGTGGTTAGAGTAACAGATTATGATCTGGGAGACTCAGGTTCAGATCCCTACTCCACTTTGAAGCTTTCTGGGTGACCTTGGCTAGTCACTGACCATCAGCCTGACCTACCTCACTGAGTTGTTGTTAGGATGAAATGTTGACGAGGACAATGTTGGGTCTCCTTTGGGGGGGAAAGCAAGGTATATTGATCAAAGTAAAATTGCAGACTTAAATGGGTTTGACATTCCCTCTACTGTGAGAAGCTTGACTCCTGTGGTACTGTAAGAGCGCTAGAAATCTTTCAAAGAGATTTCTCAGAAATTTCAGTAGAGTTAAGTTCTCTAAGAGGAAGTCTTTACAAGTTTGGGTGGGATGCAGGGGTCATTTGGGGGGGGGATGCGGGGGAACGCCATCCCCCCGGGTGAGGTGCGGGAGGGCGGGGCCTGGAGCTCCCTGCTGGTGCCCGCTGGAGGTCGCCGCCGGCTGTGGGGAGGACACACTTCCGGTGATGTCAGGGGGTGTGGCATATGCTAATGAGTTATGCTTATGAGTCCCCCTAGCTCTTTTTCTACGAAATGACCCCTGGTGGGATGAATCTGAGAGAGATTAGCAACATAGCTGAAACAGAACAATATGTGCAGGTCTTGGCTTGTGTCTCTAGATTCTGAGTTCAGCGGTATGTTTGCCAGGCAATCAGCCAGAGACCCGGTGGGGGAGAATGGTGGGGCTGCTGTCTGCTACAGCATGCTTTCACTTCCGGGAAAAAATCCTGGAAGTGATATCATGCCATGCCATAGGCCCAACATACATTTTTTAAATTTTATTTTTCTCTCACCACTGTTCTCAGCAGCCGTGGGCAATGGGAGCTGCAGGCAGTGGATCCCCTGCCCCCACTGGGGGCCAGGCTACCCTAGTCAGTGGCCTGGTTATGTATGTAGCCTTCCCGAGGCTTTTAAGAAGATGCAAAACAGCCCATCTAGTTCAGTGTCACTAGGAGTACAGGAGGGTGAGGTGCTCCTAAGGCATTATTAGATGGTGTGTCCTTCACAGGCACCATGCAGTTTTCTAACAAAAGAGTACGCTACGTGCATGCAAAGAAGAAAAGCATGGCTTTTTCTGTCTGCTCTGTGGGCTTGTGCCAGTGAGGGATTTGCTAATGTAAACCACATTGGTCCACTGCGGGCTCTCCAAAGCTCTCACTGTCATTACCTGAACAATGGAGTCCAAAAGTTTGCATCTGTACTTTTTCTTAGCATTTAGCTACAGCCCACTTTAAGCTCTTGTTATTTTCCCCACCACTTCCCCCGCTGGCCTCCAAATTGCTGTGGAAGAGGCTGCTGGTTGTCCGGGAATTTTTGCATGGGCAGGAGTAACGTGATTGGCTTAAACTATCAGGAGTGTGGTGGGTGCCAAGCATGTGAAGATCATGCTGGTGGGGCTTATTGGACACTGTGAGATCCTTCAGGCAGGGAGCACCAATGTATTATTCACAAAGGAGGGAGAGAACGACGGTCCAAGCAAAGTTTAAAGGCCCACTGTCTGCTGCATTGAAGATTACATTGCACAAAATTTTAAAAGCATTTGCTGTGATTGCTTGCTCGTGCCTCATAATGATTAGAGTAACAGGATGTGTGCCTTCAGCCTGCATGGATAATACATAGCCTGTCTTCAATTGTTTACAGAAAGTTACTTGAAAGGCCCAGGTTATGTATGCAGAAGAATGAGGTAGCTGAATGGACTAAAGGAGCTGTATTTCTGTTCTGAACGCTTCTGTGCATAAAACATCTCCATGCAAGCAGAAATCTAGCAGCACAGGAAGGAAATATCTACCTCTTCTCTTTGCATGATGTGCTGGTTTTCTATTTGCTGGGTTTTTTTGGGGGGGGACAACTAACAAAACAGGGCAGTATTCCAAAATGTGACCCCCCCCGCCCTGATCCTTCAACTACAGTCTGAAGTGATAGGGTCCATTCTACAACCTCATTCTCATGCATGTGTAAATCATGTCTCAGTGTATGTAGAGTATGTGACTGGGCTGGAAATCTAGATGAGTCTGAAAAATAAATAGCATATGGCACACCCCAAAGGGCTGTTGTCAGGATAAAATAGAGGAGGGGAAAATGTTGCAAACCACTTTGAGTCCTCATTAGGGAGAAAAATGGGGTATAAAAATCAAAACTGGAAATCAAACTTGATTCCAAAAGTTCAAGACTGGATGGAGAAAAGTAAGGAAATTTTTAATTTGGGAAAGCTTAATCTCTTGCATAAACGTCAGTGCCCACACCAATTTGACATTATATCCTCAGTAATAAGTTGTATTCAAATGAAAATTTAAGAGAATGAGTGAATATGTTATGGCTCTAGCCCAGGGTCACCAGCTGGGGAAAATTGACCTGGCTACTTTGTTTATGTGAGGGCATGCTTTCAGAAAATCAAGGGGGCAATCAAGGCTCTGTCCTTAGCTGAGTGGCCAGGCAAGGCCACTGCCTTCTGGAATGTGCTGGTATCCTGCTGATGTCTACCTGGAGCAAAAGACAACTAAAGCAAAATCAGAGAAACCAGATAATAGTCTCATGGCACACTGAAGACACTAAGCTGGGCTGGCCCTATCAAGCCCACCTTCAAGGCTTGGCGGTACCATTGCAAAGCTGATGCGGTCTCTCAGTCTCTGAGGTGCCCACGGCTGCCATTAGATTTACCAGGTTGCCCACTGCAGAGTGCAACCTGGTGTCTGTTCTGCTCTAGCTGCTGCCTTCATTCACTGGAGTGGTGAAAGCAAAACTGGAAGGGGAATGATGTCACACGGTGCTGTAGTGCCATTTCTGGGTGACATCACAGCATTGCATGATGCTGTTGTCCCAGTGCCTACCACCCCAAATGCACCCAGCCCACCAGTGCTCCCAGCTGCCATCCACCCCCCAGGCAACAGCAAGGGTTTAGGCGATTCTCCTATCACACTCTATAGAGAATGATCAAGAAAGAGAACTCTGGCGAAGGTCTCTATAGACTGATTCTGGTTTGGTAAACGTTTGGCGCTCTGAGACACAGAAAGTCGCAATAGTGGGTAGGGTTATCTTCTACTCCAGCTGAGTGTGCCATTTTACTTTCCCCCATGCCTTGGAATGACTGCCACACACTTTGCTTCAGTATTTATTCACCGCTTTTCTCCCCAAAGGGATCAAACGTTTCATACAACAGTAGAAAAAGTTAATTTAAATTGAACGCTATTTAAAGCAGCCAAACAAAAAGCATAAATTATTTATTTACTCCCTTTCTCCATAATGGGGACCCAAAGCAGCATACATCATTCTCCTTGCTTCCATTTTATCCTCACAACAACCTTGTGAGGTAGGTTAGGTTGAGAGTATGTGACTGGCCCAAGGTCACCTAGTGAGCTTCCATGGCAGAGTGGGAATTTGAACCTGGGTTTCCCAGATCCTATTCTGACACCTTAACCACAACACCACACTGACTGTTAACTACTACATATCAGGCTATATTTTGAGCTGGTCCTGAATCCAGCGAGCCAACTTGTCCAAGGCTATGGGGGGGGGGGTCTGGGCACCATGGCACCTGCTGACACCTTTGCTGGCACCCACCAAGTGTTTTTAGGAAGTGGGCAGGGCCAGGTAGGGCTGTTGGCCAGCAAGGCTTCTTATCGGCTGTTGGAGATTTTTTTGGATTTTTTTATTTTTTAAAATATGTGCATGTGTGTATGCGTGTGAGTGTGTGTGTGCACCTGGAAGTCATGGTGACCTCTGGTGACTGACCCCTACTGGGGGTCTGGAGGATATTTAGAGAGGTGGCTGAATAAAGCCTGCCTCCGCCTCCTGCCTCTGGTATTTCAAGGAGGTCTCCCATCCAAGTACTTGCCAGAGTTGACTCTGCTTAGCATCCAAGATCTGACGAGATCCACCTTGCCTGGGCTGTTGGAGATTTGATTGGCTGTGCAGATTTTTTAAAATGTTGCTATGGTAGCAGCTACCACCACAGCACAAGGATCATTATTATTTATTTGTCGTATGGCAAAGTTATATACAGGAAGCGTATAATAATATAAAATACATAACCAAGTTGATACAACGGACATGCAGACTGATTGGGCAGTCCCCCTAAATACTAAAATCAAAATTTACAATCCACTCAGTCACAGTTTGGGAGAGTTCAAAGAGCTCCATCACATCTCCCTGGAAAGCACAAAACTCACATTCCTGTGACAGATGGAAAATAGTTTGGCGGGCTGCAAAACAACTGTATTAAGGTCCTGGTGTTTAAACAACAGGTCTGCACAACTGCCAACGACTGTTCGTATTCTATTAGCCATCTTCCATAACAAGTGGCAATTCAAATCCTGCAGGCCTCTCGTTGGTGTTTATCAGGTTATGGACATCAGGTGGAACTGATTGCATCCATTTTCACAACCATTCATTCTCTAGATCGAAATTTTGGGATTGCAGGATTTGAACAGATCTTATTGCTGGGTGTTGGGATCTTAGTCTTGATAGGTCCATGTCAGCCATATCTTTGTGGATGGGCAACTCTCTGTTTTCAATTATCTTTCTATATTCACGAAGAAGAGCATCTTGTCTTCGGAGATGTGGGGGAGCGATGTGGCAAAATGTGGGTAGCTAATCAATCGGAGTGGAATTAATAAATCCACTGATCGCCGCCTTGAGGTACACATGGATAACGCTAAAAAGCTAGAACTTCCGGCTGCCAGACAATCCTAGTATATCCTGGCTAGACGACACACACGGAAACAATCAACCAATCAAATAGTCCTTCTTAGGACTACTTGACCAGAAGTATGGGAAACTGCATCCGAATCTGCCAAATGAATATTGAAGGTATAAGCAAGTCTAAATGTCAATACTTGTTGCAAATGTTATTGGCCAATAAAAGAGCTTTAGCAGAAGGATCTTCACTGTGTGACTGCAGCAATCATTTTGTGACTGGCTCTACTAGGGTTGCTAAACCCCCCGGTTTGCCAGGGGTCCCCCATTTTTTTGGGGGGGTTCTACCCGCCTGCTGGCCAGATGGCCAACAGGGGAAGCCCCACCCCCAACACCCACACCCACCCCTCTCTCTCCCTTTAAGTGTGTGGAACCCGTGTTTCCTCCCAAGCCTGGAGTGCCAGCTTCGTGCTCTTAAAAGGGAAACACGGCTGCTCTTAAAGGGGAAACACCAGCTCCTGCATTTAAAAGGGAAACACCGGCTCCTTTAAGGGCAGGAAACTGCCATTTCTGGAGATCCGACGCACATGTGAGTGGGGGGGCGGTGGCGGCGGATGTCCCCAACGTGACGTCATCACGTTGGGGATGCCCCACCCCCTCCAGGAACGCAGCCAAAGTCCCCCGCTGGGGGTGGAAGATGGACTTGGCAACCCTAGGCTCTACCTCCTGCAGCAGCCGTTTTCTGGCAGCTATTTTGTGGCTGCGCCCACACTGTAATTCCAAATGTGCCCATGGACTCAAAAAGATGGGGGACCCCGCCACAGGGCACAATCGATAGGCCCAAGGGGTTTGTGCCTCTGGCCCTGTCCATGCTTTATCCTGGAAAGAGGCAGGTAAAACAAAAAGCTTAGTTCAGAAGTTACAGCTGGCAGGAATGTCCTTCCTAACTTTCCTTCCCTGCTTTTTACACACATACGTATGCACAGCTTGGCCCAATGAAAGGCATTTCTGTAAAAAAATAGTATTCAGATTTATGTGTTCTGGGGTTGAGATGCATTTCACTAGAAAAAATACAAAATATTCAAATTTATGTGTTTGGAGTTGAGCCCTTCAACAGCAGTCAAAAATGTAAGGCCGAGGCTGTCGCTGAACTAAACCCTCCACATTGCAACACTTCTTCTGATCTTCTTTGCACAAGAGGAATTATTTGGAAATGGAATGGTCTTCTGTTCAGTGGAAATTCAGCAATGCGAAGTTGCACTCACTAAAGAGAGAAGTCATTTTTCATTAACTGCCTTTGGAGCATCTGGACACATGATAACAACTTCTCTCATCGTCTGACTTTTAGCCAGCTGGGAAAAATCCTAAAAAACCCTAAAAAATCTTAATTTCCTGACCACAGTCACTACAAAGGTCAGTATTTCCAAATTGCAGGGAAAGCGTTAGAGGAACTGCTTACTGTAGGAGCAAGACTTGTCTTGTGATGTCTGAAACCCATTTGTCTGACCACACGGGAGTCACATTCTCAAAGTTCCCACCACAGCTTAAAAAACAGTTCCTTCTTGGTCATTTTTCCTTCTTCCCACTGCTTAGTTCTTTCTTGATGTCTCTTCCCATTCTTGCATTAAAAAAACACACCAAAAAAACCTCGTACAGATTTTCATGTTCAGCCAGGCAAAGAATTGATATATATACATTTGTAGAAATTCATGCATGCCACTTTAATTTGATTCCCCACTCCTCCACTTGCACCTGGCTGCATTACCTTGGGCAAGCCGTAGTTCTGATAAGAGCTGTTCTTGAAAAAAGAGCAGTTTCTGTCAAGAGCTCTCTCAGCCCAACCTACCTCACAGGGTGTCTGTTGTGGAGAGGGGAAGGGAAAGGAGTTTGTAAGCCGCTCTGAGACACCTTTGGGTAGCGAAGGGCGGGGTATAAATCCAATCTCTTTTTCTCTTCTTCTTCTTTAAAAAGTATGGCCTGTTACAGGTGTAAGACAAGCTGGGTGTGTATTATGGGTGGGTATGCTATAAATCTCTCAGCAAAACTGTTGATCAGATGAGTTTATCTTGTTTGATACTCACAGTCAGAATGTGATTCTATCAGGGATATGTTTGGATTGCATAGAACAACCTGGACAGGTGCAGAACACTAAGTTTGCAGCTCCCCCTTGGTCAGAAGTTTACTCTCAGCTGATGGGGGATCAGCTGAGAATCAGTTATCCACCCTCCCCCTCAGCAAAGTAGCCATAGTGAAGTTGCAAAAGGAAGAGGAGAAAGAGCTTAATCTTCCCTCCTTTCCAAGCTGGGCAAGGAGAGAAGCAGTGGTTTAAATGTCTGCATTGCAAAGGGAACTATGGAAACAGCTCATTTCACTCTCTCACCTTTCCCTCTTTTTTCTCTGCAGCCCAAGTTGACAGCTTGGGGTGGGGAGAAGAGAAGGAAAATCAGCTGGGCTTCTGATTACTCCTATCCTTAAATCTGCTGCATTTCAACGTCTGGGAGACCACAAAGTTTCCAGGATGGGAAATCAGAAGAACCCAGCAGGGATTCTCCTTCTTCCATTAAAAAAACAAACAAACACCTTTGCTGATTACAGAGCCAAATTTCCCCAGGAGAATATGGGCATCTGACTCCCATCTGATCCCTCACCAGCCGGGACTTGGATTTTGATGCCTGCAAGTAGCCTGTTCCTGTGAATACACACAAACAAGCTGCAAACAACTGAGCTGTCTGTTGATTAATTGGCTGCTTGGTTGCCATGGGTGAACAGGAAGTGAGAGAAACCGGCAGGTGTTGGGCCACCTCTGACTATGGGTAAAGAATCTTCACTGACCAATCTAGACTTCTGTGTCATTCTTCATCCTCAGAGAATATTCCATTCATATTCTGTCCTGACAACATGATTGGCAAATCAGTATCCCTTATGCCAGAAGTGCTGCATGAGGAAAAATGTAAGCCTTCTTAATTGAAATATTTTATTCTTAACTTGTTTTTGCATATTGCTTTTTAAGCAACCCTTCTCTCCTGAAAGCAAAGTGATTGCAAATGAGGGGCTTTGGGGTGTATGATGCAATGAGGAACCTGTTGCTGTGCAGGGCACTGATCAAGATTCCCAGCTTTTTAAAATCACAGCCCCGTTTACGGGATCGCCTGAGGTAACCTTAGTTTGCTTGGGTTTAGCTGCACCGATAATGAACTTTCCCATTCGCAGGCATGAGATATGCTGAAGGTCACGAGGTAAGATGACTTTTTTTAAAGAGATTAAGAAATTTATTGAATTTTAGTGTATTAATGGATACTAATAGCTGAATGGAACATCTCTGTACAGCGGCAGTATACCTCTGAAAGCCAAGTGAAAACATCAGAGGTAGGCATTCAGCTTCATGCTTTGGTTGTAGGGTTGTCAACAGGCGTGGAGAACACTACCCCTTTAATAGAGGCTGAATGTGTGAAAATGGGCGGCTGACCACTTTCATAGCATGGAGGTAAATAACATCATCTGATTAATAACAGCCCATTAAGCATCTATAAAAGAGACACCACATTTTTCTCCAGCCCAGGTGGCAACGTTACTATGCCGTAAGCTTTCCACAGGTATCTGGCTGGCCGCTGATGGAAACAATGCTAGATTAGAAGGACTTTGGTCTGAATCACCTTGGTTTAGTATATATTCAGCATGGATTTTTGTCCAGTGTTGGCCCAACACAGCTGGACAAGTAGGTCTGGTCAGGTGTGGATTGACCATTTTGGCCCCCGGGAGTCTTCCTGATAGGCTGATGACCTGCCCTCCCTGGCCTGAGCTAGCCCGATGGCAGGAAGGGTGCCACCTGCCCTGGCAAAGCCACGGTGGTCACACTTTGGTAGTGTCCAGCCTGGCTGAGCCATGCACAGACTGTGGAAGGCCAAACCATGTGCAGCATATAGAAGGTGGCACCCAGCCAAAAAAGAGTGAAACTCACTGTGCAGGTGCTATGGGACTTCCTTTGTTCTATCTGGCCCTTTCTTCCTCCCTCCCTCCCTCCCTTTGAGGGGGTACGGCTGGGATAGGCAGTGGGGCTGGGGCAGACGAAGGACTTGGGTCCCTTTTCCAAGGCTGTATTTTCCTCCTAGCCTGCCCCTGGTCCTGGGGTCTAGTTTGGTCTGAAAAAGAAACTCTTCCTGCTTTCCCTCCTTCCTTCTCCTTCGTGTTGAGCACATCCCCCCTCCCTGCCTTCATTATTTTGCTTTCCCTTTGACGTCTGCGGCTGTCTCCTAAATGCACCAGCTAAATAAACACACTGCTCTCCTCATAAGTGCATTTTCCATATTGGTCAGTTGACTTTCCAAACCCTCCAAGTTTCAAATTAACTTGAAGCCCTTGAGGACCCTGGAATCAGGATTACATCCAAGATCCACATTGCAACAGCCTGCTCTAAGTTTGCAGTGCAAAAAAAAAACACAACACACAAAAAACCCACAAACACCCCCCCACACACACAACAACCCCAAAATAAAACTCCAAAACAAAAACCTTAAACACTCCCCTGACTCTACCGAAATATTCTGTGACAACACAAAGCCATTTACTCATATTTCTCCCCATTATTAGCTTATGGTAGGTAGATGCGTTTGATTTCCATGAATAGAACAAAATTCACATATGTATCATGACCTCTGGAAACTGATCCAAATGATTTTTTGTTTCTTTTCTGGGCAAAACTGGTCTGACAAATATAGTTTGAAATGTCAAGTGTAGTGTTAGCATGAGTGACAGACGGGTCAGTTTAAGAGCAGACGGGAAAGTCATCTGATGTGGGAGCTGTATTGGATGAATGCATTGTGGAAGGGAGGGAGGGGTAGGACTGCAAAGAGCCCTGTAAAGCCCTGTAAAACTGCACCAACAGCTCTGGAAGTGAACACACACCTAGAACTGCAGAGTTGCTGCCATCCTCACCTCCCCCAGGTTTGGTCTGTATGTATATCTATGTACTTTAGACCTAAGTATTCAGTTGGTTCCAGAGATAGTACACCCATGAAATGTACACTGATGATTTCATAAGCATCACAAATGTTCATCTATATATCTAATTTCCAAGTTTTCCCCAGTGTGCGGATATCTAAATCCACACATTGGGGGCACTTGGGGGGTAGGGAGATTTTCCTGCACTCTTGGGGCAGTCCCCAAGTGTGCAGAAAAATCTGAAAACTTGGAAAAAATATAGGGGCGATATTTAAATCCCCCCAAAAGTAAGAGTGTTCCCTGCACATGCACAGAGAAAGCTCTGGGAACTCTGCGGCGGGCCGGCGGTTGGAACTCACTCAGGCCTCGATGCAGGAGTGGGGGGGAGGGGAGAGGAGATCGCCGGTGGCAGCGGAGGAGACCTCCAGAGTTGGGGGGAAGATTGGCGGTGGTGGAGAGTTCCAGAGTTGGGGGGGAGATCAGTGGTGGTGGCGGCAGAGACCTCCAGAGATGGGGGGGAGATCAGCAGCGGCAGAGGAGGAGGAGGCCACCGGAGCCGGGGGGGAGAAAGAGAACGGTGGGCACAGGATCTGTCAGC
>NW_015163148.1:67377-74880 GCF_001447785.1 Gekko japonicus
GAGCGGTGGGTGTTGCCTTCTGACACACTTCCGGTGATGTCAGGGGGTGTGGCATATGCAAATAAGTTATGCTAATGAGCTCCAGCACCTCTTTTTCTATGAAATGACCCCTGGGCTGAGAGAAAGTAGTCCAAGATCACCTAGTGAGCTTCCTCAGCAGTGAGGATTTCCCAGGTCCTAGTCTGAAATGCTATGTTGGCTTTTGTACCAAAACCCCCAGGCTGACACCTGGACATCCTACTGACCAGATGGGCTTCTGAGATTTCAGCAGGTATTGCCCATCTACTTTTCCCAGCATATCTTCAGAAACATAAGGGCTTTTTTAACATATGGAGACTGACTTCTACATCCCTCAATGTGTACTTTTTCAGTGCTTCTGCAGAATGTCGATTTACAGAGAGAGAGAGATATCTCGATTTTAGAAAAGAAAAGCAAACAACCAAAGCTAAGTGAGGTTCCTCATTTTGTTGTTTCTGAACATACTGGTTACAGGTTATGCAACCGAAAGGATGCAATTGCTCTGAGATGGCGAGCCGGTGGGAACTCAGAGTTGGCCTGGTAACATCTGGAATGGAATTACTGCATCATCTCTGTATTTATGCAAGCGTGATGCACGTGCTTCGTGTATGTGCCTGTACACAGGAGCCAGGGAAAAATTAAGCTGAAAAAAGCTCACAAGAATCTCTGACAATGTTTAAAAACCATCACAAAAGAGATGAAGGCCCAGTTTTTGACGGAATTTGCTGCTGCTCTGGATACTGTTAGTGCTGTCACAAAAGCTAGGTCTTCAAGCTCCTATAATGTCTGTCTGTGCAACAGTTTTTGACTTATCTTTTGGAATGCACTGGTTCATATATATAAGGATTTAACCAGTACAACATTTTGTAGATCCAGTCTTCCCTGCAACTCCAGACCATACAAAAAGTTCTGCTGCATCATTAATTCAAATAAGTGGTCTAATCCTTTCTAAGAGATGGGGTTTTTTGGCTAGCCACCTCCCTGGTGTGGTTGTTTTCTGAAACATAAGTGGTTTAAAAAAAAACAAAAAACCCCTGTGTATTCAAATATGCAATTCTTCCATCTGTTTGCTGCAGTGCTCCGTTTCACTGTACCGTGAGACTTCTGCACATATACATCACCCCTAAGAGAGTCATCTACACAGTGGTTAAGAATTCTACTCCAAGGGTGCCAGAAATTCTCTGTTATCATAAACTGGGAATATACTAGCAATCAGATAAACGGCAGTGATGAACGGCAAATGATGAAGTAGATAATGACCTGTGTGGGCTGACTATCTGCAATCAGGCTGCTCTCCTCTGGCCTGATTCATGTTCATACTGGCTGCCCTTCCTTATCTACAAGCATGGCTTCTTCTCATATCATACATCCTATTATGCAGTACCAGTTCCTCCTGCAGAAATGTTGATAGAGATCAGTTCATACGGCAATCCTCTACATGAAGCAAGGTGCAGGAGTGATCCCTGTTCCCATGTATGTGTGCAGAGACACCAGACATGTAGCCACCTCATCATCATAATATCTATACCAAGACGTGAGGTCCTGTTAAGGCAACATGAAAGAACAGAACCTTGAGATGACATTATGTCTTATCAGTCTCTTCCGAGGCTGGATGTATTCACAAAGCTGCCTTATTCTGAATCAGACCATTGGTCCATCAAGGTCAGTATTGTCTACTCTGACTGGCAGCAGATCTCCAGGGTCTAAGGCTGAAGTCTTTCACATTACCTACTACCTGATCCTTAAAAAACCTCAACAACAACTGGAGATACCAGGGATTGAACCTTGGACCTTATGCATTCTAAGCAGATGCTATACCACTGAGCCACAGCCTATCTGCCAAGCATAAATCAGCTTCTTGCACACAAAATGCATCAGTGTTCACAAACTAGAGATCAGATTTGACCATTTGCCACCTGGGTTCAGGAGTTTTAACATTTTGCCCAGTCCTCAAGAAAGGAACCTGTGGTCAGTGGTAGCCCTTTAACAGCTACAAATTGAATGAATAATATTGAACTCTGAAGTTACTGGACAATGATGGCAAAGAGCCAAATGCAGAGATTGTCAGGGTGCCCAGAATATAGGACCAGCATCTTAAAAAACAAAAACAAATTGACAAGGATAAATAAATCAATTACTGTAGCACTTCTCGAGGTTTTAGCTGCTTGTAACAAAATTCTGCCACCAGGTGTCAAGGTGTCTTTTCAGTTTTCTACAGATTCTGCTCTTTGGTGTAGTTTGGTGTAGTGGTTAAGAGTAGCAGACTCTAGTCTGGAGAACAGGGCTTCATTCTCCACTCCTCCACATGCAGCCAGCTGGGTGACCTTGGGTCAGTCACAGTTCTCTCAGAGCTGTTCTCTCAAGAGCAGTTCTATCAGAGCTCTCTCAGCCCCACCTACCTCACAGGGTGTCTGTTGTAGGGCTGCCAAGCCACGGCGGGGGATTCGCACGTCTTCACAGGATCCCTATTGCGGGGGACAGCGATACGCGTTGCACCGCCGTCGCCAGGATGTGACCCTATGCGTCGCTCTGGCAACGGGGCTGTTTGGAGTCCTGTTGCCAGAGTGAAGCATAGCGGCACATCCTGGTGACGGTGGTGCAACGCGTATCACTGTCCCCCGCGGCAGGGATCCTGTGAAGATGTGCAGATCCCACCCTGCGGCTTGGCAGCCCTAGTTTGTTGTGGGGAGTGGAAGGGAAGGGGATTGTAAGCCACTCTGAGTGAAGGGCAGGGTATAAAACCAACTCTTATTCTTTCTTCTAAGATGAACCAATAAAATATTTCCCATCACTACTTAGTATGTTCATAGGGTCAGGTTATAAAATACAGTAAATTATCCTTTTGTTTTTAACCCCTTCCATGAATGGCTGGAAAGATCTAATTGGAACACTGTGTTGAGTGGTGGGCCACCCAGTTCAAGAAGGATAGGCATGAACTAGAAAAGAACTATCAGCTTTCAGATAGTGGGTTGAGACCCATAAGGGGTGCCACTATTGTTACCCAAATAGGTGGTCTCCTAATTAGTCAGGGGAATTATCTTCAAGGAGACAAAGTGAAAGGGGGTTACTGGGATTCTCGACCTATGTATATGAGGATTTTTCCCTTCAGAGAACTCTCAAATAAACCAGGCAGATGTTCAACTGGAAATGTTTTTTATTAAAAAGAGAAGGAATAAAACAAAATGCACACAATAAACACACATACAAGAGCTAACTAAAAGACAGGGAGAAAAGGAGGAAAGCAATTTTAGGGGAGGGCGATAATTACTGATCTTGAAGAGGTCTATGGAAGCAGCAAAATTACAAGCGTTTTGAGAGGGAAAAGAGCCCAACAAAATGGGTGTGTATGCAGAGGATCCAAGACACACATACACTGCTGAGAAGCAGGGTGCTCCAGATATAGTGCAAAAGGTACCCTTGGGTAGGTGACACAATGCTAAATAAACAATAATGGGCTTTTCTGGGGTGGGAGAGGCTTGATGACCCTGCAAGTGCTGGGCAGGAAGGGCTAATGGGTTAGGTGAATAGAATTAAGCATTGATTAAATCACTGCTTAATTAAGGTATATGGGTGCAGGGGAAGTTAATTAATTATCGTTTGGTAGTGTGTGTAGTATAGCCAGATAATCCTAAAATTGTCTGGCGGCCAGATGTTCTAGCTCTTTGAGTGTTATGCACCACTAGGAGGTGAGCTAGACTTTTTTTTTAAGGCAAGTGACATTTCAGAGGTAGTTTTGCCATTGCCTGCCTCTGTGTCACACCCCTGGTATTCTTTGGAGGTCGCCCATCCAGATACTAGCCAGGGCCAACCCTGCATAGCTTCCAAGATCTGATGGGTCAGGCTAGCCTGGGCTATCCAGGTCAGGGCTTGCAGGGGAAGTAAGGTTGGGTGTTGATGGGATTAGTCCATAGGTTTTGGGAGATTCATTGTCCTAAATTATGCATCTCTCCAGGGCGTGGAGGGGGCAGTAGACAGTCGGCTGGTCTTACTCACACTAATAAACTACTTGCCCAGGCTTGTTCCTGACTGACTTCCATTTTGTTTCATTTGGGACCAGGCAGTCTCCTGCTCTTACGAATTCTGGGGTGATATTTTAAGAAGGGTGTTTATAGTTATTCTAGCTATAAATGAGAGGAGGGGTCTGACTGCTAACATTATGACCTTAGAAATATAGTCTTATGGGCATCATTATTTCATTTTTTTTCTAATGAGGAGAAAGGAGTAAGATAAAAAAGGAGAATGAAAGAGAGTAGTAGGAAGAAAAATATCTACAGCATTGTCAAGACATGGTTCCCCTTCACAAGTTTCAACTGCAGGTGAAACCTAATTGAAAGGTTGAAGGCCATACTAGTAAATGAGTAAGGGTTTCGAACACTGATATTTAACTGCTGGGTCTTCCTTAAATGAAGGTGAGTTGTGGCAAGGAACCAGCAATATTTCCTTTTTCGGTTTAGTAATTAGGTGATATAAGAAGGCAAAATACTGCAAGAAGATCAAATCGGAAACAGAGAACATGTGAAAGATAGAAACTGATAGAAAGAGATGGGACTACTGTGACAGACAAGAGCAAAGAATCCCTATTGGAGACACTAGAAACAAAGGAAGCAAGCCAAGGCAGGTCTGCTCAGTAGTAAGTGCCGTTTTATTCAGCAGGGCTTACTGCCTAAAGTGTTCTTGGGATTGCAGCCAAAGTATCTATTTTTCCGTCTGAACTTGCATTAGGTTCTTAGTGGTGAAATGTCGAACATCTGCCTATAGCTGCTACCTAGCACTGGGGTACAGTGGTAGTGGTGAAATGAGGAAAGGAAAGCCCTAGCAACTGCCATTCTGACTCAGATTCTACACATTAGCAGCAACAGGATGGTCCCAGGGTGATGATTTGTCAAGTTGTGTGGGATACCTTTCAGCTTGTGCAGTCGGAGAATGTGGACAGCATTCTTGGAAGCTGGAGATCTACCACCTGCTTATACAAATGTTATTTAAAATGCTTTAAATAAATAAATACCTTTATGGATCAGACCAAGGTGCATTTAATTTCCAACAGCAGCCAGCAAGTGACCAGCCCTCTGGGATTAATGTGTCCGGATAATGTGTAACTTGTATCATGAGGATGACATATTGCTGCCACTTCTTTCTGTTCAGTCTCCAAAATGTAAATGCTTACTTATTCCACTGAGGAATATGATCGCAGCTGCTGCTGCTTTTTTTGTTAGAAATACTTCTGTACCCATTTAAAGTAGCAACAGGCAGGCGGTGGGTTCTGAAGCTGATTGGGCCTGATTATGGATACTGCCTAGCAAATATTTGTGCTATGCAAACCTGCATTCATTCGGTGGGCCCTGCACAGGGCAGCTGTGGAAAAACAGGGCTTCACAGATACCTTGGTTAGCGTTGGGAATTTATGGCACAAGCTTTAGTGGTGTTTATTTCTCCTCTTTTGCCTCTCACTTATATTTCTTGGCAACAACTTCCAATATCGATGCTTTGAGCCATAGGTGTAATCTTCGTGGGGGCGTCGGGGCGTCAGCCTCCGCCGAAATTTTCAGGAAGGTGCTCAGCCTCCCCCGGGAGCTACCCTTGCTCCTAGCAAAGCAATGCCTCTGGTTCAGCCCCAGCCCCCCCCCCTGCAAGCTATCAAAGGTTGCCATTTCGGTGACTGAAGTTGCCAAAGGAATCACAAAATTGGGCATTTGGATTTAAGTGTAGTCTAGCCGGTTGAGGACAGCAATGGGACAGTAGAAAATCTGGCACTTTTCACACACCCCACCCTTCCTCTCCTAGGTGACTTGTGGAATTTAAAATCTTTCTTCTGCCA
Source organism: Gekko japonicus (assembly GCF_001447785.1). Classification (NCBI taxonomy): domain Eukaryota; kingdom Metazoa; phylum Chordata; class Lepidosauria; order Squamata; family Gekkonidae; genus Gekko; species Gekko japonicus. The sequence continues at coordinate 73,211 of NW_015163148.1, forward strand.
TCTTGGGAAGTGTATTGTTTTATTTGCTGGTATATTATAGGCATTTTAACGTTGGTTTTAACTGCATTATTTAGGGACCCATTATTTATTGTATTTGTTCTGTTGTAAGCCACCCTGAGCCTTGTTTGCAGGGTGGGGCAGCCTAATAAATCTAAATCAATAAGTAAAGGTTTCAGGTGGGTAGTCCTGTTGGTCTGCACTAGAAGAGCAAGATTTGAGCACCTTAAGGGCCACACAAGAATTCCAGGCTATAAGCTTTCCCAGGGCTGTTTTTGGGCACGAACGCACTGGAACACAGTTCCGGCTGGCTTCTGAACCTGCCCTGCCCCCCTCCCTTGCCAAAAGCCTGCTCTGTGCATGTGCAGGGAAATTTTCCTCCTTCTTGGCTCTGGCATCAACTCTTTCCTTCTCCAGTCTAGCCTATTTCTTGCTTGGGTGGTGAGAAATTCCTCTTTTATCTCTTATCAGGAGTCACTCCGTAGCTTCCCTACAGTGTGTGTGTGTGGGGGTGGGGTTTCAGAGTCCTCTACCCAAAACCCGTTTGATCTTGGAGCTTTTTTTTTTTTGAACTGCAAGCATAGTACGCTTTCTGCAATGGCAGTTGGCAGAGGGTGCTATTTGCCAGCTCTAAAGTTTTGCTCCTCCAGGCTGCACAACTTTTGCTTCTTTTGGTGAGCTTTTGTGTTGTAAATGTGGAAATCCTTGGGGAACAAGGTGAGTTCCCTCCTCCTGTGGCCACCCCCCCTTCCCCTTTATTTTGAACACCAAAGCAGAAAGAAAGGTGGAGTGTGTGTGTGTGTATGGACAGAGAGAGAGAGAAAGGGAGAGGAGTAGAAAAAACTGTGAATTAAAAACAATATATATCTTCTAATCAGGTTTCTTACTATTTGCTAGTGAGTTTCTCTGGATCCTAAGGGGGAGGGAGATTTCAGGCCAGTGTGTGCGGGGAGGGGGGTGGAAGAGAAATACTGATAAGAAAGCTTTTGATTTCTCCCTTTACTAGAAAAAAATGCACTTAAAAAAAACATAGAGAAAATGAAAGTGATACAAGGCAGTGGCTGGCTGTGTAATCCAGTGACGAGGGGAGGAGTATTGAAGCCCAGGTGGGGGCAAGAAAAAGAAAATGAAGATTCGAGGATGGAGGGAAATCAAAGGAGAAGTGGGAAAGTTGCCTGTGATGCTGTGTCCCCAGCCCGATCTGGCTCGGTGTAGGTTTCTGCAGCCTCTTTCTCTCTCTCTCCCCTCTGGTGCACCAAGGGGGAGCTCCAGCTACCAAAATATGATAAGAACAGTTTTGGAAAAAGTGCAGAAAAGAGCAACTCGAATGATAAAAGGGTTGGAACACTTTCCCTATGAGGAAAGGTTAAGGCGCTTAGGGCTCTTTAGCTTGGAGAAACGACGACTGAGGGGTGACATGATTGAGGTTTATAAGATTATGCATGGGAAAGAGCAGGTAAAGAAAGAGGTACTTTTCTCCCTTTCTCACAATACAAGAACCCGTGGGCACTCCATTAAATTGCTGAGCGGTCGGGTTAGAACGGATAAAAGGAAGTACTTCTTCACCCAAAGAGTGATTAACACTTGGAATTCACTGCCACAGGAAGTGGTGGCAGCTACAAGCATGGACGGCTTCAAAAGGGAATTAGATAAGCATATAGAGCAGAGGTCCA
>NW_015163148.1:75380-75529 GCF_001447785.1 Gekko japonicus
ACAATGACCTTTCAACGGAGCAGACTTTGACAGATCTGATTTTTGAAATTCTGGTGGTATGCTTTTTAAGACTGTCAGATACCCAGGCTTCACCAGTGAATACATAATCACTCATCTGTATAGTTTCTGTTAAGTTTTAAATATTTGCT
>NW_015163148.1:75861-125935 GCF_001447785.1 Gekko japonicus
ATTGTTTTAAACCATATTGTATTGTTTTAACCTGGCACTTAGTGCCCTGTAAGCCGCCCTGAGCCTTCGGGGTAGGGCGGGGTATAAATTTAAATATAAATAAATAAATAAAATAAGAGTAGACTGGCAGTCCACCGGAGAAGAGGGACAAAAGCAGCTAAAAGGCTTGGGTTGGTTCAGTGGCTACTGTGAATTAGGACCTTCAGTCTCACCTGAGTTTGGTACCCAAATCACCTTTATTCACCTAATAAAAGCTACTGCATGGATTTTGTCACACCTGCTACCTGCTTTTTTAAAAATTCACCTAGTAAGTTTAAGCAGCCCATAATTTCTCACTTGTGATCCTTCCACCTGTACAGGGAAGTAAACACAATATCCCTTACAGGATTATTACTGGGTAAGTACTTTGAAACTTAAATGTTAAGTGTTGCTGCAATTGTTAATAACAACATTTTGGCATTTGGAATCAGAATTGGAGAAAATGTTGTTTGCATATGTAGAACAAAGCTGCAACTCTGTTTTTCTAGGAGATCCAGTTTGTCTTGATATCAAATCTTTCTTTATTGCCAGCAAATAATGCCTTGAGTATTTCTGAAATATGCAAATAAACCCACAGAGCTACAGCCAACTAATACATAAAAAACAATCAGATTTGTTTATCGCCTCTACAGTCTATCACTGTGATTCCCCAGTGTGGTGCCCACTGGCATCTTATCTGACACCCACTTGCATGCAGCAGGAGGTGTTTCAGAATTGCCCCGGAAGTATCACTTTTGTGTCAGCATTAACACCAGTGCAGAATGATCTGCATCCTTTGTAGGAGGATGTGTGGCATGGAGCCTCCCAAAATTTTGATTTGGCCTCCTTGTGGCTAGATGACCACACTTCTGGTAACATGGAGGTGTGGTCTCACATGCTAATGAGCTGCACTGTTAGGGGTGTGTCCTAATATGCTAATGAGTTCCTGCTGGGCTTTTTCTACAAAAAGAGCCCCAAACTTTCCAGGGTCAAAGGTCCCTTTGACTGAACACTCCTCCATCCAAAGAAACTAAAACTGCCTCCACATTGAAAGTAAGCATGCCAAGGAAAGTGGTCTAGTCTAGCCTCCCTGATGTATTCCTGGTAAGTTTGGTCTCAACATCGCATGGCAATTTCTTGAGACTTTTTACTTGCAAGCCAGGGCATTCTGTGTTTGCATGCTCCCCTGGAATCTCCCCGTGCAGTTAAAAAAGAATAACAAAACCCTTATAAGTTCTTGTTTAGCTTTCTTCCTGGGATGTTGGTTTTCTCTGTGCAGGGATTTTTGCGATATGGAGGAACAGTCAAAACAGCAGTCCCCAAACTGTCACAGGGATCAGCGGTAGCCTATTTATCCTGATGTGGTTATCTGGCCTGTCTACTGCTTCAGACTGCAGGTGAGGCTCATGTACAGAATGCTCTTCAAACATATTCCTCTCACCCAGAAAATATATCTGGGAGGTTAGATGAGAACCCCTTCCCCTTGGCATGCCTATTTTCTACATGGAGGCAATTTTGTGGGATGGAGAAATGTTCCATCATTTTAAGCTCCTCCTGCAGCCTGAAATGGTACAGCTCAGGAGCAAGTTTACTACTTCAGTATCAAACTACATATCACACTGGAATGGGGATAGGCAACCCGGCGTGTGCAGAACACTGGCATACAAAACTATTTGCTCAGCAAACTGGCCTGGGTCTCTAGTCAAGCCACCCAGATGAGCCTCTAAGGTGCTGGCTGCACCACTGAGGCTTGGCTTGCTCCCAGCATGTCAGACCAAGCCATTGCCTCTCTCCCTCTCTCGGTGCATCAGCATCTTCACATGAAGACAAGGAAGCTGTGTACTGGGTATAAGGCAGACTGATGCTGTGATACCGAAAGGGAGAATCTTTTTTGCGGTCTGTGCCCTTATATCCATTCAAGTACACAAGGCAAAAGCTGGTAAGGCCCCCAATTTTTTTTTTTTGTCCTGAACAAACTTCCTCAGAAGGTTCCACTGAACTCAAAGCAGGGCTTACTTCACAGTACATTTGTGATTGAAAGCTACAGGAAGAATAAGTTAGGATCTCCATGGCTGTTGGGAGTCCCAGCCTCTTACCATCTCCTGGGAGGTTCCCATCCACAGCGTATGCTTGGCCAATTCCCTAAATGCTCAGAGGTTCCATAGCCCACTGGGAAGCTTGCCCTCTTTAAGGATCCTGCTGCTCCCTGAGGTCCTTGGAGATGGTGGTACAGAAATGAAATAAATCTGTATTCCCATAACATAAAAGCTGTTGCTTCCTTGTTCTTTCCTCCGTCACTTGGATGAACTACCCTCCTTAGTGCTGCCGGTCAAGGTATCTTTCTCTAAGGTACTCAGCACCCAGCAACAAGAGAGTAGGCAGCCACTACACCTCCTGCCATTGATATGTTGACCCACCTTTTCTATTTGAGCCCAGGGAAACTGGAATCTTGTGTAGGATAGCAAGTACCACAGTCTGAACAACAATTCATTTGCTCTTCTTCCAGGAAAAAGTTTAGGTTCTAGATGTACCTAAGCTAAGACACAATGAATTCTTTTTTATTTAATTCCTGGTATTTTCCCATTTGTGCATGTACCTGTGCCTAGAAGTCATGGCAACCTCTGGCCACTTCTACCGGGGCATGGAGGGTGTTTAGAGAAGTGGCTTGATAGCCTGCCTCTGGCCTTCCTGCCCTGGTATTCCTTGGAGGTCTCTCATCCAAGTACTTGCCAGGGTTGGCCCTACTTAGCTTCTGAAATCTGACGAGATCAGGCTTGCCTAGGCTATCCATGTCAGGGCAAGAAGAGTTCTTCACAGCATCAAAAGGAACCAAATGCTAAAATGGACTGATATAGATGTATTTTCAAAGTTGGTAGCACACTTCAAACTCCCCTCCCTACAATTTAAGGCAGCATGTTCTATGAAAATAAAAATTTATTAAAACAAATCTGTCATTTGAAAAAAAAAGACAACTTCCCTGAAGTTTGCCTTGTCAGTACGTTCAGCATTGGCAGGAGTGTACAACACAACCAGAGTCAAAAATACACATGCACTATACAGAATGTCACTCTGAAGTCTGGGCCGGATTCTGCTCCACCTTGCACAGGCAGCTTGACCCAAACTGGTCATCAGCATGCTCTGTTTTTCAGTCAGTCATTCCTCCTTCTCTCTCTCCCTGTATTAAACTTTACAGCTACGTTGGAATTTATGTCTAGCAGTCATACAGAAATTGGCTACATCTATACACAGCTGGGTGAACTGCAGAAAGCAGAACCTGCATAAAGGAAGCTAGAGAGACATGAAGACAAGGGCTAAGTCCTGCCCAGAGCTTTAGGAAACTGAGGGGCAGCCAATTAGTCAAAGCAGTTTCCAAAGTCCCAGTACGGGAGTGCAAAGCAGTTCCAGACCTTAACTTTTTGTAAGGAGGCTGGATCTGATCTGGCATGGAGTGCCAGGACATCCAGGCTGACATATAGAGTCAGAGGACCCACAGTAGTTCAGTAGTGCGCAAGACATTCCTTTCCCAATGCATCACTTTTTTGTACAGAAAACAAAGGTTCCCTAGCAACTGGCCAGCAGTTTTGCTTGCTTTTCCTCTTACGCTTTTCGTTATCACCACTCTATATAGAGAACCCCACCACAGTCAACAGGTCAGTCCATTTGACAACAAAATGACACTGGGGCAGATCCCCCTGTACGTTCAGTTCCGAGTCCATGGGGCCTGTAAAGACATGCAGGTCCTCTTCCTCCATGGATGAAGTGGCATTCTCTTTGTTGCTCTTCTCTTTATCTGCCAGGACGTGGGAGTTCATGTTCCTTGAGGTTCCCTGCTGATTTGCGGCTTTTTACACAACTCCTGGTAGAATTCGGACTCCAGGAACCGTGGGTAGGCATTATTCTCCATCAAGCTGTACACTCTCTTCTGGGCTGCATTGAAGCAGGCGTGAGTAGCCTCTTGCAAGTTCTGGGCAATGGAGTTCTTGGTTTGGAAGTCTATGTTAATCTGAAACGGAAGAGGAATTTTTCATCAGGCACATAAGGTTGTAATTGCCTATGCTAAATGAGATGCAAGGCTAATGCAATTCGATGCTCTCCAACAGCAGTCAACTTGATGCTCTAGAACACTCAAGCAAACAAAGTTGCAGATAGTCATCCTTTCTTGCTTGCTCTAGATACCACCCTAAACGGGTGGAACTTGCACGCAACATGGAAGACTAACAACCATTGCTCTGAATTTTTCCAATCCTTAAATGCTATCAAAGCTAGAGAGCATCCGTCCCTCCATGTATTTCAGCTTAGCCATAGACTACTCATAGACACAAATGGGATGCCACATCTGCAGACAAGCAAAATGCTCCAAGGTGGCAACTAGCTATTGCTGGCAGAAGAAGGACCATCATTAATGTATTTTCACCCTGGCTGTATGTGTAATTAGAGAGGCTTCCATGGGAGCCAATTGGGTGAGCTAAAATTCTACCAAAATCAGTTAAGTGGCAACCCCCTACTCAGTTTAACATAGAGCAATCCTGAATTTCAGACTTATAGGAGTCCACCATCTATGTCCACCATCTAGTCTAAAATGGTCACGTGTCACAATTCTTTCTTCTCAGAATAGTTAAGGTTCTTGGGTGATCAGTCACCACTGCTCCTGTGTGGATAGTTACATCCACTCCTGAGTTCCTTGATAAGAATTCTATGATACAAACATGTACTAAGCAGTCTCAAAGAACTTTATGGACTGCTATCTCAAAAAAAATTTAGGGGCCATTCTGAGGTTGTATTCCTCTCTCTCTCTGGTGATTCACCAGAACTGAAAAAACCCATGGAAGGTATTTCAGTAAGTATCCTTGAGCAAAAGAACAGGATTCATTGTCTGAAAAACCCATATGGATTGTCAGTTCCAATACCCCATTTTTGACATAGAGGTTCTGTCCTGGTACGACTTCCAGTGATTCAGGCCTCAGACCAAGCAATACATTGGCATCGAGTCAAAAGCCGTGGCTGTACTTCCAAAGTCAGGTTCTTGCTCACCTCTTTGGGAGCTTCCTTTTCAATAAAGTCACTGTAAATCTTCTTGGCCTTCGAAGTCAGCTTCTGTGGGGACTTGATTTTCTTGAAATCCTCACAAGCCAGCCAGAAGTCAATGTTCTCTTCACAAAACTCAGATTTCAGGACTGCCCGGAAGGCTGCGAGACCATCTACAAAGAAAGGTGAAAAGGACAGATTAGTTTAAAGCATCCCGGGAATGTGCTGTGCATATATACATTGCCTTCATACACATGCCTTGGCTGTCTCTGTCCAGCAGTTCATTTACATAAAACATGCCAAAATATTTTTCTTCTAAAAGGAGGCTGTAGATTGTCTGAAGCAGCTTGCCAATACCTCCTGTTGCAAAATTAATATCTGCAACTTAAAAAAAAATCACCCACGTTCTTTCCGAACAGGTCAACATGCCTACAATTAAGGCAGGCAGGAGGGGGACAGCTTATATGATTTCTCCCCTGCACATAGATTCTGTATGTTAACCTTTGGACTGGCATAAATATTTATAGAAGAGCTATAAACTCATGCAATGGAAAGACTGACTCAGAAGTCGCACTCCAGCCAACATGAATTAATTAATCCTCTTCTTTGTTAGGGAGACCAAAAGGCCTGCACAGCAAACTGGACTCTTATAAACTCATTATTACAGATTCACAGCGGAACAGCAGAATAAGCATTTTCCAGCCAATGACACAATGCACTCTTTTCACAAGGAAGACAATGCACACAGCCATTCCAAACACCTTTTTCCAAGCCTTTGGTCAACCTGAAATCAGTTCTAAGACTCTAAAAGTTCCTGGAATCTGACCAGGAATGAGCACATGTATATAAAAGCGCCTCAGGGCTGTGAGGTGCTGGCTATGAAGGATGGGAAACATTTTACTTTTAAGGTTTCTAGTCCTCAAAGCTAAAAAAAGGCCAAGTCTGAAAGTGACTGGGGAAAATTCCAGCTTTGCAGTCACCCTCAGAAATGCTACAGTCATACAAAAGAGGTAACCAGCAGGCACGGGGAAGAGTAACTAAGGCTGGATGCTTGATAGGAGACCAAAGGCAGGGCAGTGCTGGTTTTATTGCCCTGTAAGAGTTGTCACTTGCAACATATACAAGAGGAAGCCACTACAGTTGCTCTGGTCTAAGCAGATCAGTTTCAGCAGGCTTCGGCTACAGGAACTCTGCACTGGATTGCACCGACACAGGGCTCACACCTTTGATTTGCCACACGCAAGACGTTTTAAGTAACAGCCCTCTTTTTTTAATTGCAGATGTATATTACAGCTGACATAGCTCCAAAGGAATGCAAGGCCAGCTAAAAATACACATTAACTAGAGTACAAAAACCAGAGTTTCACAGACCAAATGGCTGCAGTAAAAACAGGCAAATGCTTTCTATGAATCTGGGCTGCAAGCTGCCCCAAATGTTAATCTTTTTAAAAAGTCAGGCGCAAAAATGCAAGTAGAAGCGGCCATCCAGAATTCTGACGCAAAAGGAAACTGCTGGTTCCTGTCCTAGGAAGCATCCACACACCCCCACCCCCGAGATATCCTTGCAAGGGACAAAACATGCCCTTGCCTGTCAACTTCTCACTTTTGAAGGCAACTTACACTTGTTAGCCAGGAGTTCATCAAAAGCTTCTGACCATAGCTGGGCCTCCTCAGGAGAGGGTCTGGGAAAAACGAGAAGACAGAGAATGAGGTTTCTTGTTCCAACACACTGTTCATTTCCCATCATGTAGTTTAAAACAAATGCTAAGACCCACTTTTGCAGAAAACAAGACACTCACCTGATAGCCTTTTGCTGTCCTTTCTTGTTGTCTTTTGCTTTAGGAGAACCAGACGAGTTTTGCAGGAAGTAACTCAGTCTTGATTTCCAATCTTTTATGCTACAAGGGACAAAAAAAAAATAAATTAAGTAATCTGTCCCCATTTTTTTAATTCTAGAAATGCAAAGACATTAGAGGTTGCAGTGATTAAAACCAACTACAGTTGTATTTGCAAGTCTCCAGATTCTAATTATGCCCTCCCCCCCATTAAACAATCAAGACACTGACTTTGGAAGCTCCACATCTGCCTGCAGTGACTAAGGTGGTTGTCTGTTACCACTGGCAGCTGAAAGCGTGAGCTGCTCCCATGGAAAAGTCATCATGCTTGAGACATGACAGTTCTGTTTCACAGTCAATCTTATTCAATCAAGTAATGGATATGCATGTGTGAACCCATTAGGACTCATTACTCAGAACACCACCTTTGGCCGCAGTCACGCATTTGGGAGAATTAAGCCATAATTCTTGAAAGGCAAGACATAAATAAGATAAAATCAAGTCCTATGCATGCTTACTTGGCAAGAAAGTCCCACTAAATTCAGCCCGACTGACTTCCAAGCACACATGCATAGGCTGTAGCGGAGTATTTCTAATTCAGGCACAATATTGAGAGAGCAACAGAACAAGCCAAATCCTTTTGGCCAGCTCTTCTTTGCAGCTGGGAATAGCAGAGATCTTTACAAATACTTAAAAAAAAGAGATTCTAACTAATGAGAGATTCTCTCATTTGCTAGGGTATTCTTTTTTGTAAAATGAACTTGCCCCGCAACATTTGAAAAGCAACATACTCTGCAAAAAAAAAAGGTGTTTAAAAAACATAAGCAGCATCCAACTAGTACTATACTGGAGAACAAAAAACCCAATTACCTGAGTTATATTAAGGGCTCAACTAGAGCTGCATTTGCAAGACTCCTCACAGTATGCAGTGGAAATCCTTTTAACACAAGGAAACCTTTCCCCCAAGGGGTTCAGCCCTCACTTTAGGATGTTTGTATAGCCGATTTTCTACAGGAGAAAGCCATCCCCACTCCCAAATGCTGTTAGGTCAACTGGACCCTGACCTCAGGGTCGCACTGTTGTAAGTAACGAGCAACCAGCGTTATCGGACTGAGAACCTGAAACTCTTGTTTGTTTCAGCTGGTATTTAAAACCTCATCAGCCGAGCTTAACCCTGGTCAGATACAAGAAAAAGTCTCGTTCGAGCCCCTAATCTAAGGGAACGTTCTACGATTGTCCCAGATAAGCGTCAACATGTTTCGAGTCACGTACGCAAGCCTCCGCGTTCCACAGAACCCTTCTCCTAAGTCTGAAACGTGAAAGAGCCAAAACACAAGTCAATCCCCTTCACCTCGCTAACCGAAGCGTTTTTCTCAAAGGTCGGCGTTGCAAAATCGCATGCAACAATTCAGGTAGATTTCTGCAATGCGTTTTACGAAAGACTTTTCCTCGGTGGAGAGTGGGTGGGAAGGATCTACGCGACACCCATCAGAGCCCTTAACGAGAAATAATGGAACTCACAGCGTTTTCTTCATTTTCCCTTTTTTCTCCTCGTGGCTCTGGCAGTTGCTATCGCTCCTTTCCATCTGACTGTGCTGGAAAGCCAGGAACATTGCACTCTGCATACTCCTGCGTTTGAACTTCCGATTTCAGGGCGCGCCGACCAGCTCCTTTCCTTCCTAACTCGCTAAGAAGCACACTTCGGCTGACTCTCCCGCGCCAGGCCGCCTCTTTATAGCCGAACGGGGGGGCCGAGGGCGGGGGAGAGGGCGGGACTTCGCTCGCCTGCCTCGGGCGCCTGATTTGCTTAGCGAGACACGACGAAGCGCCACCTCCCAAAAAAGGCTCTTGGAGGCAAGCGGGGCTCTGAAGTACAGCTGTGACGTAGGCGGCTCTCGCTTACTCTAAACACCCCGGCTGTTGCAAGCGTGCGTCTCCCCCCCCCCCCCCGCAATAGCGCTTTTTTTTGTTTTAAAAAGGGGTGTTTTTTTTAAAGTTGCTTTTTTAGCAGTCGGAATTAAGCAACCATTAGAAACCACGAGACTCTGCAAATGGGAATGCCGCAAAGTATTCCCCTCCAGTTCTCTCTCTTTTTTGCAGAAAGGAGGGGCTAATAGTCGAAAACCCTTAAAATAGTGTCTTTAAAAAGGAAAGGAAAGGAAAGAACAGCTATTGAACGGAATGGGGTTGGATCGCGCCCGTGCACTTTAAATACCGGGGTTGAGTCGGCGGTGTCCCCCGTCCAAACCCGCCAGATTTGCAGGCGCTGTTGGTTTGCTTTGGCAACACCAGCTCTGGTTAATGTCCCGTAGCCTCTCGTTTCCTTCAGCTCTCAGGCTATCGGCACCCTGCCAGTCCAGACAGCTCTTTAGGGCAATCGTGTTTTTTGGAACCAAGAGGTCGTGAAAATGCAGTGTTTCGAAAGCTGCTTTTGAACCTTGGCCGGAGTTTTATTTTTGGCTACTCTTGTACAATTCGTGCTTGGGTTTCTAGGGCTACAGAAAAAGACTCAGTCAGATTCGGTGGTTGATGGATGTGGGCACACGAACTACTCCCCCTCCCATTTCCAGGACATTGTGAAATGTGGGTGTTGATTTTAGAATGAAGCCGCTTTACACCCTCCCCCCCCCCCCCCATGATAAACCTGTCACGCAGCCAGGGCTTTTGAATGGAAAGAACAAATGTGCAGCGTGATCCACAAAGTACCCGGCAACAATGCATTTATTTAGTAAGTGTCCCCCGAGTTCTACCTGCTTGTATACACAAGTGAGTGTGCTGCTGCCAAGTTTGCCTTGCTATTAATACGCATTTCCTCCTCAATGATGTAGGGTTTCACATACATGATTGTCCACCAATTGGCACAATCCTCTCAGGGTAAGTATTACTACGACCCTATTATAGATAGAGACCTGAAGCTATATAGTGGCTTGCCCAAGGTCACCCTAAGGGATGACAGTGCTGAGATTTGAACCAGGCACTTCCCTGCCCACAACTCCTGTTTGTAACCCTTATGACACACCAGTTCATCAAACTGCACACTTGTCACAGGGACAACCGATTCCATGCATATTTGCTTGAAACGGAGTCCCTTTGCATTGAATAAGACTGATTTCCAAGTAAGCGTCACAGAACTGCAGTAAATTTGTTTATAGACGGGTTATTTCCCCTGAGGCCAATGACATACAGCATGCATTGACCAGCTGCTAGTCTGGAAATTTTGTGAATAGCTAGGCAATTGTGCTCCCTTAAGAGAGGCACAAAGAATGTGGGAAACTATTTCCATTGCTCGTTTCAGAATATCGCACCCTATGTATCGTTTTGTGCACAAAGGACATATTTCTAATTCATCAGACTGCTAATGAACAATAGATGGAAGCCTTCACTGTCTGCCAGACCTTTGGTGCAAAGAGAGGGCTGGTGCTTCTCCAAGCAAACTTCATTTGGACAGGTTTGGACTTGGATCTCAGACTGGATTGCAGATTCCACTGCAAACACCACCACCACCCCAGTGCAACCTACACAGATTTTACATTTCCATAAAAACCAGATACTCGTGTTCCAAGCTGTTATTCACCCATTAATTACCAGAATCCTGGAGACAATGCTATTTAAAAGAAAGACGCTAATGCCTCGATGAATAACACACACAGTCTGCTCATCCTTGTGGCTCCTTTACTGCTATGACACTCTTTGGCCAGCAGGGCCTGATCTGGGACTTCCAGTCTAATCTTATTTGGGCATGTGAAATTCACCAATCCTTTCCACCCCTTTATTGTCAGCTTGTCCTTAAACCAACACATATAAAAAAGGACATGAATATACATTTTTATCTTTGGGGTACATTCACACAAAGTAAATGCAAGTACATAGTATGTAATGCCATACTCTTCCCTTTTCTGCTGCGTTAGATAATGTTTACAAAATGTGACATCAGAACAGGCCCATGATGATCAATCCTTTTGACCAACTGTTTATAGAATCATAGAGTTGGAAGGGACCTCCAGGGTCATCTAGTCCAGCCCCCTGCACAATACAGGACATTCACAAATACCTCCCCCCCACACCCCCAGTGACTGCTGTTTCATGCCTAGACAATGACAAAAAACCCCCCAGGATCTCCAGCTAAACTGGCCTGGAGAAAAATTGCTTCCTGACCCCAAAGTAGTGATCAGCATTTCTCTGGGCATTTTGTAGTAGATACCACCTTAATGGAAGCTGAGCCCCCTGTACAATTTCCCTGAAGTAAGAACAGGGAGTAAATGCAGAGTGTAGATGGATGCCATGCAGTGTGTTAGGATCAATCTGTGCTCATCTGGTGAACAAATGAAACTGCCTTATAGTGAAACAGACCATTGGTCTGTGAGGGTCAGTATTGCCTTCTCTGACTGGCAGCCAGTTTCCAGGGTCTCAGGCAGAAGTCTTTTGCATCACCTGCTATCTGATCTTTTAAACTGAAAAAAGCCAGTTAAATCTTCTGCATGTAAAGGAGATGTTTTGCCTTTGAGCTGTGGTCCTTTACCAGTGGTACATAACTGCCTGTCTGGACTCATGTGTTTGGGTGTCAAAGGGTAGCAGCTGAGTTTGATAAGGAAATGGCAAACTCTCAGAACTAACTGGCATGTGACCAGCTTTGCAGATGAGGACAGTTGCCCACTTGTTAGAAGCAGACAAACCAGTTGCACTTAAAATAGGGCCAGAAATAGGGTTTGCCAACTGCCTGGAGAAAATGTCCCTTTAATAGATGTTAAATGGGGTGTTCGTTAGAAGAAGAGGAGGAGAAGAAGAGTTGGGTTATATACTCCACTTTTCTCTACCCAAAGGAGTCTCAAAGCAGTTTACAATCGCCTTATCTCACATATGGTGTGGCTTGATGTAGACTTATAAGGCAGACCATGGATCCTTTCACGTGGTAACCATACTCACACTTAAATCTTCATTGGTCTAATAATCTGGTATAAAGTTTCAAATATTTCTGGACGTGTGTGACATCAACCAGCAAAAGAAATCAAATGGCCTCCAGGCCAGGAAAAAGATACGCTGCCCATCTCCACACATAAAGGGACATGATTTCTTCCCCCTTCAGGCATCTTGACAGCCCTAGCAGGAACCCTTGCTCAAAGCCTTTCCCAGCAATCTGTTTGCATTTGAACTGCCCTCTCTAGTTGTCTTTTTAACCGTCACCTGGATTTGCTGCAAGGAGCAGGTTATCCTGCCATGAAAAGCATCATCTGTTGATTTCTGCTTAACACACCTCAGAGGAAAAGATGGGGCAGATGAGGTGGGCTGTTCTGCCTAGCCAGCTGGCAGCCTTACTTGACCCAATGTGAAATCGAAAGGATCAGAATCCTTTTTGTAACTGGAGTCTTTCCCCTCCCATTCCAGCTGCTTGTTTTCCTGACTTTTGCAGCGCTACTTTCAATATTCCACTCCTTTCTAAATATTTAAATCCAGTTTCTGCTTGATTCTCCTATCATTTTCTCCTGTCTTTCATTGTTATTTGAGAATTAATAAAGACATGTGTTGACCTGTTCTGTGTCTTGGGAAACAAGGCAAGCTTTATAATGTAGTGTAGTAGTTAAGGGACCTGGGAGACCTCCACTCTCCTGGGGAAGCTTGCTCAGTGACCTCGATCCAGTCATTCTCTCTCAGCCTATCCTACCTCACAGGGTGGTAGGAGTGGCAAGAGAATTGGGCTGAAGGAGTCAACCATGAAGTTCATGAGGCATTGTAGATCAAGTCACACTCACACCTAATTACCTCACAGGGATCTCAAAATGGGACAATTCCATGTGTGTTGCCCTGATCATTGTGGAGCAAGGCTATGATAAAAATTCACCACTAATAAGAAAAAGACAGAGGGTTTTGGCTTTTCTCAGTGGTATAAAGATGGCCATCATCTCAAGAAGACTCCAGAAGATCATAAACAAAGGGAAGTTTGGCATTCATAAATTCTCCGGAAGCTTTTGACAAGGGCTACTTGGTAACAATGGCAGAAACAAGTGGAAAATTAGGATATTCCTATGTACATTTGCCATCCTGTGGAGAATGGAAACTTCTAGTATTCTTTTTACAGTGGTCTCCTTTTTATTACAAACCTTTTTATTATTTTCTTTCAGTTAATCATAAAATTGGAAGTGCCTGAGAAGGAAGATTCTCGTTCCCTTTTTATGGGCTCAGAACAGAAGAAAAAGCAAACAAATGTCTTGGAGTGGAGTTCACTGAAAATAGGATTATAAAGATTTTGAAATGTGCCACAACTATATGTGAAAACAGTGATGTCTAATAAAATAGAATTATATGAGCTCTCCTCTAGTGAGCTTTTTAAAATTAAACTTATATGGCAATAACTTTCCTTGCTATAAATAGGATATTGCAATTTTATATGTGATATCCCCCCATTGGAGCAGCTTGCTGCAATTAAACATGTCTTTGTTTTACTTTAAATGTTGATATTTGATACCATCTGGAGTTTTGTTTGCATACTGAAATACAATTTCTATCTCTGCATTAAAAAATAGCAGTGTCACGTGGAACGTGAAAAGGAGAGCACACTGTTAAAATTTTGGTGTGGTTCTTTTTAAATGCTGGAAGTTATTGTCTTGTTCTAGAGCACCCCCTACTGGTTAAGCTTTTGCTAGCAAATGTTAACATATTTGGTAATTAGTTGGGACACAAAGGGCATATCCTTACTACAGACTTTGGGTGGTTCAACTGTAATCCCCTCTTCCCAGAAAATTCTTTACATTGTGGTTGACTGAACTGTTGGTGCAACAAAAAACTTTCTTTTCCTTTCTGGCTCAAAAACAAGCAAAAATGGGAAATGTAGTTGTCTAGAAGGTAGTGCCAGTGTCATAAGATCAAGGCTGGATAAGATTAATGGTCCACCAGTCCAGCATCACGGTTGTCAGGTCCTTACCTGCTACTGGCAGGGGGATTTGGGAAAGCATTCCAGGGGTGGGTGGGGACATCGTTGATGTGATGTTGTCACTTCCGTAAGTGACATCATTGTGTCGGTGACATCGGGATGACACTCTACTTTTGGGGCAAAACTCTATGGTAAAAATGGTTACAAAACAAAGAGTTTTGCCAAAAAAGTAGAGTGTCGCCCCCAATGGTATCGATGCGATTGTGTCACTTTTGGAAGTGACATCATCACATTGACAATGTTGCTGAGGGACATCTTTTGGGGGGTGGGGTTTGCCCTGATGGGCAGTTGGCCAGTGGTGGGCCTGAGCCTGCAAAGGGGGGGGTACCCCACTCCCACCTGTGGGCTGGCAAGCCTATCCAGCATCCTATCTCCCATAGTGGCCAACCAGTTCCTCTGGAGGGCCAACAACAGGGCACAGATGATTATGGATTATTTCAGTCCATTCAGTCTAGAGGAAGTCAACAAACTGCTCCTAACTCCCTACCACATGCCTCCTCGATCCGTGCCCTTCGTGCCTCATTATAGTGGGTCACGAGGGGTTTCAAGGTGCCCTAAGGGAGACTATTAAGTCCCTCTCGGAGGGCTTGTTCCTTGGGACACTTAAGGAGGCCGTGGTTCGTCCCCGCTTGAAAAAAACCATCTTTGGATCTGGCCGAATTGGCCAACTATCAGCCAGTTTCCAACTTGCCCTATTTGGTCAAGTTAATCGAGAAGGTTGTGGCAGTCCAGCTACAGAGCTTTTTGGATAATGCTTCCATCTTAGACCCTTTCCAGTCTGGCTTTCGCCCAGGACACGGGATGGAGACAGCACTGGTCGCCCTTACGGATAACCTTTGGAGGCATCTGGATCAAGACGGATCGGCGGTGCTGTTGCTGTTGGACCTGTTGGCAGTGTTTGACATGGTCGACCATCAGCTACTGATCCACCACCTCACTGACAATGGAGTTCATGGGCTCGCTTTACAATGGATCGCATCCTTCCTTCAGGTCAAGGACAAAAGGGAACAGCGATCCTGGAGGCACCCGCTGACTTGTGGAGTGCCCCAGGGAGCGGTACTTTCCTCAATGTTATTCAACATCTATATGCACCTCCTTGCCCAGATTGCCCAAAGGCATGGGCTGGGGTGTCACCAGTATGTGGATGACACCCAGCTCTATCTGTTGGGTGGTCAGTCTGACTCTACACCAGAAGATTTGGACCAGGCATTGCAAGCTGTGGCTGGGTGGCTTAGACTGAGCCGACTGAAATTGAATCTGACAAAGACAGAGGTCCTGTGCCTGAGTTGGTCTGATCCGGGGGTAGGGATCCCACTCTTGACCTTCAATGGGGCACAGTTGTTGCCAGGACTAGAGGTTAGGAGTTTGGGAGTGCTCTTGGATGCCTCCTTAACAATGGAGGCCTAGGTAGCAGCCACTGCCAAGTCAGCCTTTTTCATCTTTGGCTGATCAGGCAGTTGGTTCCTTTCCTCGAATGCAACGACTTGGCAACAGTGATCCATGCAATGGTCACCTTCAGATTGGACTACTGTAACGCTCTCTACATGGGGCTACCCTTGTCTCAAATCTGGAAGCTGCAGTTAGTGCAGAACGCTGCGGCCAGACTGTTGATGGGTCTCCCTCTGCGGGAGCATATCCAGCCTGTACTGAAGGTGTTGCACTGGTTGCCGATAGCATACCGGATTAGTTTCAAGGTGCTGGTTTTAACCTTCAAACCCTATATGGTCAGGATCCAGCATACCTAAGGGACCACCTTTCCCCATGTGTTCCCTGGAGAGCACTATCTCTGGCCCTCCCAGGCCCCAAGGATGTCAGGCTGGCTATAAGCAGGGCCAGGGCCTTCTTGGTGGCGGGTCTATACTGGTGGAATGAGCTCCCAGAAGAGATCATGGCCCCATGGGACCTTTCACAGTTCCGCAGGGCCTGCAAGATGGAGCTCTTCCACCGGGCTTTCGACTAGGGAGCTGCATGACACACCAAGGAGTGTCCCTGTGCCCTGGCTTTACCATTGCCTATCCCAGCCTGTGCCCTGGCTTATCATCTTTATCTCTAGCCTGAGCCCGCCATATAATAAGCTGAGGGAACTGAGCTGCCACACACACACAAAACCTTTATTGGCATGAAAGCACAAAGGCATGAATACCATTGAAACATATGGCCACCTACACTTGCTTTATAAATATTTCTTGCTCTTGTTTTTATCAGATCATGTTCCAGCATTTTTAGGAATATTTTAAATTATTGTTATTTTATGTTTATATGTCTATGACAGGTTGAAGAAGAAGAAGAAGAAGAAGAAGAAGAAGAAGAAGAAGAAGAAGAAGAAGAAGAGATTGGATTTATACCCCGCCCTTCACTACCCAAAGGTGTCTCAGAGCGGCTTACAAACTCCTTTCCCTTCCCCTCCCCACAACAGACACCCTGTGAGGTAGGTGGGGCTGAGAGAACTCTTGACAGAAACTGCTCTTTTTCAAGAACAGCTGTGCTGGAGTCATGGCTTTAATTGTACTTTATATGAAATTCTATGTAAGCCACCCTGAGCCTGCCTTGGTGGGGAGGGTGGGGTATAAACCTAAATAAATAAATAAATAGAGTCCAAGACCTTCCCCTGATGTTGCTTCCAGACTCTGGGATTCCGAATTTGGAGGTTCCCCTCAGTCACCATGGCTAGTAGCCACTGATAGACATATCCGCCATGAATCTATCTAATCCCCTTTTAAAGCTGTTTATTCCTGTGGCCATCGCCACATCTTCTGGCAGCAAATTCCACATTTAATTACTCGCTGTATAAAGTAGTATTTGCTTTTGTCTGTCCTGAATCTATTGCCCATCAGCCTTATTGGATGCCCTTTTGAGAGAGGGAGAAAAAGTTCTCTTTGCCAACTCTTTCCACCTCATGTATAGTTTTATAAACCTCTAGCATATCCCCCCTTAGTCATCGCTTCTCTAAGCAATGGTATTCCCAGTAGTCATGTATGGCTGCGAGAGTTGGACTATAAGGAAGGCTGAGCACTGAAAAATATTCTTTTGAACTATGGTGCTGGAGAAGATTCTTGAGAGTCCCTTGGACTGCAAGAAGATCAAATCAGTCAATCCTAAAAGAAATCAACCCTGACTGTTCCCACAAAGGGCAGATAATGAAACTGAAGCTCAAATACTTTGGCCACCAAATGATAAGGCCACCAAATGAGAAGGGAGCACTCACTGGAGAAGACCCTGATGCTGGGAAAGATTGAAGGTCAAAGAAGACGGGGACGGCAAAGGATGAGATGGTTAGACAGTGTCATACATGCAACAAACATGAAGTTGAGCAAACTTCAGAGGATGGCGGAAGACCGGAAGGCCTGGCGTGATCTGGTCCATGGGGTCGCGAAGAGTCGGACTCAACTGTGCGACTGAACAATAACAACAACTCTAAGCTGAAAAGTCCCAGACTCTTCAGCCTTTCCTCCTAGGGAAGGTGCTCCAACCCTCTAATCATGTCATTTGTCCTTCTTTGCTTTTTTCCAGCTCTGTGATGTCCTTTTTGAGATATGGTGACCAGAACTGTACACAGTACTCCAAATGAGGCTGCACCATAGATCTATACAGGGGCATCATAATATCGGCTGTTTTATTTTCAATCCTTTTCCTGATAACCCCTAAAATAGTTAGCCTTTTTCACTGCTGCAGCACACTTAGTTGGCACTTTTATTGAGCTATCCACTAGGACCCCGAGATCTTTTTCCTCTCTCCATCTCAGCAAGTTCAGACCCCATTAGCCTATACTTGAAGCTGGGCTTTTTGTCCCAATGTGCATCACATTAAACTTACCAACACTGAACTTCATTTGCCACATTGTCACCTGCCACTCACCCAATTTGTGGAGGTCCTCGTAGAGAAGAAGAAGAAGAAGAGATTGGATTTATACCCTGCCCTCCACTACCTAAGGGAGTCTCAGAGTGGCTTACAATTTCCTTTCCTTCCCCCTCCCCACAACAGCCACCCTGTTAGGTAGGTGGGGATGATAGAGCTCTGACAGAAACTGCTCTTTTTCAAGAACAGCTGTGCCAGAACTATGGCTTGCCCAAGGTCATCCAGCAGGTGCAAGTGGAGGAGTGGGGAATCAAACATGGTTCTCCCAGATTAGAGTCCGCGCACTTAACCACTACACCAAACTGGCTCTTAGAGCTCTTCACAGTCAGCCTTGGTTTTCATCATCCTGAATAATTTTGTGTCATCTGCAAACCTGGCCACTACACTACTCAATCGTAGTTTCAGATCATTTATGAATACATTAAATAGTATTGGCCCCAATACTGATCCTTGTGGGACCGTGCTGCTTACTTCCCTCCATTGTGAAAACTACCCATTTATTTCTAATCTTTGCTTCCTGTCATTTACCCAGTTTTTAATCCATAAGAGAACCTGTCCCCTTAGCCCATGACTGCTAACTTTACTCAGGAGTCTTTGGTGAGGAACCTTGTCAAAATCCTTTGGAAAGTCAAAGTATATAGTATCTACTGGGTCACCTTTGTTGACATGCTTGTTCACTTTCTCAAAGAACTCCCAAGAGTTGGTGAGGCAGGACTTCCCTTTGCAGAAGCCGTGCTGATTTTCCTTCAGCGGGTTTTGTTCTCTACATGCCTAACAATTCTGTCTGATGAAGTGTGCATGCACACTTGTTATACCCAGAATTAAACTTTGTTAGTCTCAAAAGATGCCACTGGACTCAAACTTAACTCTATCTTTTATTACAGTTTCTACTACTTTTCCTGGGATAGACATTAGGCTGATTGTCCTTTAATTTCCTGGTTCCCCTCTGCTACTTTCCAGTCTTCTGGTATAGCAACTGAATTTAGTGATAGGTTAGTAGATCAACTGTCTCCTGTTTGAGTTCCCTAAGAAACCCCACCCCCAAGAGCGGCCACCCACAGCCACCCCTCTTCCTCCCCTCCTGCAGAGATTTAAAGGGCTTCAGCTGATTGGCGGGGAGCACATGGCCCTTTAAATCTTTCAGTAGGGAGGGAGAGGGGCTGTCACCTGTCCGGAAGCTGCTGCCTGTTCCATTCTTTCACTCTGAGATGGATACTGGATTCAGAACTCAGATTTGGTAAGGTCACTAGGACACTGGGTATGTATGCCTATTGTTTCACTAGGACTAGTTGCATTGTGTGTGATTTAAATTGAGAAAATGGCATGGGGTGAAGCTCAAATATGCCTTCTTTAAGCACCTGTTCTCATCTAATTTGCAGCCCAAATGGCTGATTTTTCCATTTAAAGAATTAGACTGTTGGGAGATTTGATTTTAGATTTTTCATGACATTTCTGTTTTGGCCTTTTCCTAATGCGTTACCCATGACTGTGTGGAGTCAGACCTCAGAGCCCTGAGGAGGAACAGAAGGGAATAGGGGTTGTGCAGCATCAAATCCTACAGTTTACAGGCACTGTGAAGTTTCTGGATTGGCTAGGCTTGGTAAGAATACCAGGAACCTTTTCCTAAACTCTTATTTGGTCAGCTGCAAAGTATTTGCTGCCTACTGCACTTATTGATACAGCTCAAATTCCTGCTACAGTTCCAGCCATGGACCTTGGGCTTTAAAAAAAAAATCATTCCAGGACTAGAATCAATTTCCTCCTTTAGTACTGTCTGGCATGACCTTGACATATCTGAAGTCCACTGACTTTTGAGGAAGGTGTATTAAGCATTTTAATGAGTGGTTCTCTCACAGCTGGGCATTGTTGCTGTGGGTTTTTCTTAACACTCTTTTCAGTCTCTTTATCCCCCCCCCACACCCACACTGGTGGAAGAGCCATTGACGTCAGCTGTAGCCTGATTCATAGATGGGCACTGCAGTGGAGATCTAGGCTACAGATTAGGACTGTTTTCTCTGGATTAGGTAAATCCTGGAGTTGACCATGGTGATTTTATCCAAATCCCTGAAGAATCGCTGTTCCCTTTTGACTCCCCCGCTGGCCAATAGCCTCTGTGCCAGAGAATCCCAGGAACTGGGTGTGGGATTTGTATGAGGAGGATGGTATTGATGCCATTGCTGTTGATGCGGGAATGGAGAGCTAGGAATAGTTCTCGGCTGCAAATAGTAGATTTGTGCACGATCCGTTTCTTCCGCAGAATCAGTGCGCTTTTGTATGAAAATAATAGTCATAGGAGACTCATTTTTTTAGGAAAGGAAGAACAGCAGGTTCGGAAAAGTAGGATACTCTACACTGCAAAGGAACATGTTGGGGAAAAAATTACCAGTGGTCATCACTTCCTTTTCCTGTTTTCAGGGAGCCTTTCCTGCCTATGTCATTTCAAACACAGTCTGTTTGTATTCTCTAAACTTCCTCATGCATGAACAACAAAAGGCCATTTCCTACATCACGGCTTTCTGACAAAGAGGATGCTCTTACCAGTGAACCTCACGTCTAAAGTCAAAACAACAATGAGTCTTGTAGCAGAAACAGATTTACCATGACATCATCTTTCTTAACTCTACATCTGTTCATCTCTAAGGTACCCCAAGACTCCTTGTTATTTTGTAGCAACTGGACTAACATGACTACTCCTTAAAAAATCATCGAGAGATGGCAGTTATCTTTGGAGTCACACCCTTTCTTTGCACTGTTGATTAACAGTGAAAACAGACATGTCTATATGTCTTCAGGCATCATGGAATTAACTTGTGGAATTTACTGTCACAGGATGGGGTGAGCCGTGCTAATTTACATGGCTTTAAACCAGCCAGGGGCCTCAGGGCCCCCAAGATCTGAATCAGGACAAAAGTGATGCCACTTGTCTTTGAGCATCTGGTTTTCAGAGGCATATTGCTTCACTAATCCAGTTGCTTGGTCTATCATGGCTATTAGCTAAGGAAAGGACAGCCTTCTGTGGGTTTAATCCAGTGTTCTCCTTCTACTAAGAACAGTATCTTCTAGTGGGAGGAAGACTCCTGTTGGAAGGGACCATCAAGTCCAACCATGAATTAGTCCAATCTTTTCTCTCTCTCTAAGGAATCAATGTTAGTGGCAATCAATGGTGGCAAGCAAAGTAGTCGAGAAATATTATTGAAAACAAGAATCACCATTACAATCTAGCCAGTTTGGTGTAGTGGTTAAGTGTGTGGACTCTAATCTGGGAGAACCAAGTTTGATACCCCCTCCTCAACATGCAACTGCTGGATGACCTTGGGTAAGCCATTGTTCTGTCAGAGCTGTTCTTGAAAAAGCAGTTCTTGAAAGAGCTCTCTCAGCCCCACCTACCTCACAGGGTGTCTGTTGTGGGGAGGGGAAGGGAAAAGAGTTTGCAAGCCACTCTGAGACTCCAAGTGAAGGGTGGGGGTATAAATGCAATCATCATCATCTCCTCCTCCTCCTGCTTCTGCTGCTGCTTCTTTTAAAAGCCCTATGTTTGCTGCTACAACTTATATAACAAGTAATATCAAACATGCTGGGGTCTGTGAAGAATAATGAGAGGGGGGAATAATTTAGAAATCCCACTGACCCCTTCCAAATCTCTCCCAATGTTGGATTATCTATGCTTTCAGTAATTTGGGCAGGCTGATTTCCCTCCCCTCTGCCTTTCCCCTTCAACTAACACTCAGCTGCTCACACCATTCCCTCCCTCCCTTCATGTTTTCAGTCCTCATGGTCTGTTTTTAAAGGCTTTTTTTTGCCCTTTTTTGTTAGAATACAAAGTCATAATAATATTTCTTGGAGAATCCCCTGAGTAGGTAGGGACTTCTGCCTTATCTGTTGTTTTGTGTTGTTTTCACAGGGGACAGCTAGTTTATTATTAGATATAGTGATGCAAACATTCAAGAGTGATTTAATGTTTTTTTTTACTCTTAACTAGTAGTCACTTATGAATCCCAGTACAAAATGGGAGGGGGGGATGATAAGAGAATATTGCTAGGGTACTTGGAAAGCTATGTGGATCCATCAAGTATGGAGGTAGTTTTAAGTTCAATACCACCAAGGTGGTTACAGCAGCAAACTGGAAATAGCCAAAAACCCCTTCTATAAACAAATGGTTTAATAAAATCTGGTATATTGCTTTATTTACAAGACTTATAGTATGAGAGAACCTGAAGGAGCAATTTGTTGGAAGTGAAAGCCCTGTCCCCTGCCTCAGCCTCCAGACTTCATGGCAAGAGAGACAGATAGCTAGATAGTCACACTCAGGGGTCGTTTCGTAGAAAAAGAGCTAGGGGAACTCATTAGCATAACTCATTAGCATATGCCACACCCCCTGACATCACCGGAAGTGGGTAATAAGGCCACACACCCCGCCCCCAACAGTCCCGGCCACCGCCGGCCTTGCAGCTCCACTGCCGAGCCCCATGAGGGGCCCGGCGGTGGACCTGCAAGGCTGGCGGGAGTGCAAGGAAGCACCGTGAAGGCCCTCCCTGGCCCCAGGCAGGCAGGGGTGGGGAGAGGCAGGGAGGAAGCAACTTACCCTCCCTCTTCTCCTGCCTCCGCCTGGCTGAATGAGGGCCGGAGGTGGGGTGGCCGGATGCAGGGGGCAGGGCTTCGTCATGTGCCCCGCCCCCCGTACCTCACCCGGGGGAACTGCGATCTCCTGCGATCCCCCCCGAAATGACCTCTGGTCACACTGACCTTTCCTTTTTGTGTTTACTCTCCTGTCATTATCCCTTTGATATGCAGAGTGGAGATCTCCGGGATCAGCTTCCTTCCTTTCGCTCATCCTCTTCTCTCTCCTTCCTGCTGCATGCACCAAGACGGAGGACATGCCGTGTCCCCATCTTGGCACCAGGACTCAGATGGCCTCTCACTATCTGAGAAGGTTTATTATACTCTGAAATGTGTTTGTTTGTATGTTTGTTTGATTTATACCCTGCCCTCCCCGCTGAAGCAGGCTCAGGGCAGCTCACAAAAATCACATAAACAATTATAACAAAGATAAAACCATCTGAAAACAGTTTAAACCATAAAGTGCTAGCTAGTTGTAACTAACACATTAGAGATGGCGGCAATGGTTACTTTATTCCTCAGTTCATGATCTTTGTCGTATATATGACTAGGGCAGGCAGTAATGGTGGAGTCAGGCATCTCTTTAATAATGATGTAGGTAATGATGGTGGTAATAGTGCTGGTGGTGGCTCCTCTATGGAAAGCCTGGTAGAAGAGCTCCATCTCGCAGGCCCTGCAGAACTGTAAAAGGTCCTGCAGGGCCCTGATCTCTTCTGGGAGCTCATTCCACCAGTACGGAGCCACCACCGAGAACGCCCTGGCCCTGGTTGTTGCCAGTCTAATGTCTTTAGGGACTGGGAGGGTCAAGATGTTGTAACCCTGAACACAGTGCTTGCTGGGGTACATATGGGGAAAGGTGGTCCCTCAGGTATGTTGGTCCCTGACCATATAGGGCTTTAAAGGTAAGAACCAGTACCTTGAAGCAAACTTGGAGACAAAATTTACTCTTTTACCTGTTACAATGCGTTGTAGATTATTCTGTTTCTTGTGTATGAATTTTTCCATTTTGGGGAATATATAGTTACTAGCAGTAAAGCCCGTTGTGAAAGCAATACAACGGGATCTAGAAAGAGGCTCTGGGGGAGTGCTCTGGCTTTGGGCAAACAGTGTCAATTTGCTGTGGTGACCTCAGCAGGGTATAATGACAGAGTCCACTGTTTTCTCCAGAGGAACTGATCTCTGGGGGGGGGGAAGAGTATGAGGTGTGGAATGGAGTGAAGTCCAATCAGCTTCCATATGCAAAAGACCTTGAAGGTTCCATATGCAACTGACATTCCAACTGCCTTGCGGGGAGAGGGGTGAGTTTGAGGTGTGGAATGCAGTGAAGTCCAATCAGCTTCCATATGCAAAAGACCTTGAAACAGTGGGCGGGACTGCACAAAGCAGCCAGTCAACCCAGCCAGCGTCTTCTGACTGACAGTTCAAGCGTCCATACACTAAAGGAGTGCATTTTAGAACTTTGGCACACACTACTCAATTATATATAAGGAGAGATATTTTTCATTTTCTCTGTGTGTATGCAATTATAAGTAACAGTAAATTAAAAAGAAAATAAAACAGGGGCATTAATTTTGAGGAACAGTTTGACTGGCGCCTTTAGCTTGACCTGCCAATTTTAAGGCAATCCTGCATTCATCATTTTTTCCTCCATGGAACAGAAAAGCTCCAACCTGTAGCCACTCAGGCTTATAGAATGCTTTCTCTCTGATCTTTGGGGCTGCATGTTTAAGGATGGTAAACTGTACTGCCTGTAGGAGTCACTGGTGTATGGCATCCTCTTAGACAACAGGAAACCGTTAAACCACCATTGAACTCCTACACTTCTTGTTTTGGTTATTTATATTTACAGAACAGTATAAAGCGGACATGCACAACTTGTGACCCACCATGTTGGACCCAGGAATCTATGCATTGCAGCCCACCAGAGGATACAATGTTGCTGTAGTCTGCTGTAGACCACAATAGACTATTGGCAACACTGGTAAGACCTTTAGTGGAAAAACATACTCCTCAAAGTCCTGCTAAATGGGTCACTGGGGTGACTGTGGAACAAGTTGTGCTAACTGAGCACAATCCAGCAGCCCGTCACGGTGTCAATAATCTTCCTGTTTTTGCTGCCTGCGGGAGGGTTGTCAAGCACTTGATAGGCCACAATTTGTAGCTAATTGAATTGGGCTTGACCTGATAGGATGCAAGCAGTGTTCCCTCTAAGCTGAGTTAGTGTGAGGTACATCACGGTTTTTTAGCCTCTGGTTCACACATTTTTGTCTTAGCTCAGTAAGGATGGCTCCAGAGCAAACTAATTTATGCAGTAGCCAAATCGCTCACTCACAACTTTAATGCCAGTAGCTCACAAAGTAGATCTTTTGCTCACAAGACTCCACAGCTTAGAGGGAGCATTGGATGCAAGCTGTTCAGGGGGATCATTTTCTCCCCTTTCAGTGTAGCAAGTTGATAACTGATCAATTCTGACTTACTACCAACCAGTGGACCTGTACATCATAGCATAATGGTGGAATGTGTGAAGCAGGCCAGTGGCATTTGTGCCCCACTACCCAAAATACATCTCAGCAGGCCATATCTATATGTGGCTCAATTTTGTTACTGCCTTGCACTGCAAATATAAAGGAGCAGTCAGGTTTCTGGCAGGCCAAAATACATGGCTGGTGCCTTGGTTTGATTTGGTGGGCCAGGCACTAATGGACCCAGTCCTCTCAAAGGTATTCCAGTCTCCTTCATTAAAAAGACATAATCCAGCCAAAATTAAGAACTTTAAAATATCATTGGGAGAACATTATCATTAATGCATGCCTAACTATGTAACTGAAATAAAAAATGTTTCATATTAGCGGGACAGTGACATTGGAATCCTAAACAAAGTCAAACCTTTCTAAGCCCATTGGCTTCAATTGCACTCAAGATTTCTTGCGCTTTTAATATGGGAAATGTAATGAAACAATGTGCTGTTGTCTTCTACCTAGGGTTGCCAACCCCCACGGTTTGCCAGGGGTCCCCCGTTTTTTTGGGGGGTTCTACCCGCCGCTGGCCAGATGGCCGGTGGGGAAGCCCCACCCCCCCACAGCCACCCTTCTCTCTCCCTTTAAGTGTGTGGAACCCGTGATTCCTCCCAAGCCCGATCTTTGCTTGAGATCAGGCTTGCAGGGAAATGCCAGCTTCGTGCACTTAAAAGGGAAACACGGCTCCTCTTAAAGGGGAAACGCCAGCTCCTGAGCTTGAAAGGGAAACGCCGGCTCCTTTAAGTGCAGGGAACTGCCGTTTCTGGAGATCCGGTGCGCGGGCGGGGGGGGGGGCAGCAGACGTCCCCAACGTGACGTCATCATGTTGGAGATGCCCCGCCCCCTCCAGGAACGCCCTCAAAGTCCCCTGCTGGGGGTGGAAGATGGACTTGGCAACCCTACTTCTACCTGGAATGCTCCCTAAGGTGGTAAATCAGCTTCCACATTTCAGTGTTTTAGGTAATGAGTACAGAAACACAGGAACCTGGCAGTTAGGACTAATTAAAATTTTATTTTTATTGCAGTGATTTTGGAAATGTCCAGCATATTAGACTATGTGCATTTCTTTCTTGCATTTTCTTACTACAGAAGGTACAGTATATTTCTAGGTTCCCCTCTGCAGATTTCTTGCTGTGGGCTGAAAGAGGCAATATTTTTCACCCTGTGATCCAGCCTTACAGCCTGGGCTTCCAGGGAACTGTTGAACAATTCAAAGACTTCTGTCTAAATTTATTTCAGTGAACAGTTTCTGTAGTCAAATATAGCAGCTCAGTGAGCTAAAACAATCAAATGGGTGGTCCCCTTTTTCTCAGTTGCAGGCCAAGAGGAAGAAGGATCTGATAAAAGAGAGGATTTCATTGTTGCGAATAATGAAAATCTTCAGTCTTTCTCTATTCATACAATAAATGCAAGTCTTCTGCCATTTATATCCTGCTTTTTATTGCCTGCTTTTGTTTATGAACTCCCAAAATAGTAGATACCGCTAAAAAAGGAGATATATTTATATACTGTATATCCATTTAAAGAGTTATAATTACATAGCCATTTCCCTGTTTATAGCAACAGAGGTGTAAAAATAATATAGCTTCACGCAACCAATTGTTATTCAGCGTGTCTCTTTTCCCTACCTTGGCTCTGCTGCTTGTGACATTTAGGCTGCTTTGTTTTAATTTTTACAGGGGAGGGAACTTTAATGAAATAAGGGTGCAAATTAGAACAGCCTGTTTCCTAAGAATTCTGGGTACTGTTCCGGTTTGTTATGTAATGTCTGGCCTTGTTCCCGTCCCCTCCTTTGAAAGGGGAATTGAAACAAGGTCTATGAAAGCATTTTGTATTTTAAAGGACAGGACATTCTCTTCCGTTTTACACCTTTTGTCAATACAGGAAACAAAACAGCTCAGCGAGAACAAGTGTATTTTTAACCGCTGAATTTTCTTAACAAATGTTTAACCGTGTAAAGATCACACCTTAAACAATGACTGAGCTATTTTGGGTGGATACCAAGTGCTCTTTACATAGTCCGTTCATATGTTAAGGGTGAATTAGGTTATGCAGAAAGACTGCAAGACAAGACAATTTGTTTTGTGCACACGGTTGCAGACTACCTGGACAAAAAAAAAAGTCCTGTCCCTTTAACAGAGACTTATTTACCAGGTCAATGTTCCCTCTAAGCTGTGGAGTCTTGTGAGCAAGAATCCTACTTTGTGAGCTATGGGCATTAAAGTTGTGAGCGAGCCATTAGGTTGCTGCATAAATTAGTTTGCTTTGAGGCCATCCTTCCTGAGCTAAGGCAAAAATCTGTGAGCTGGAGGCTAAAAAACTGTGAGCTAGCTCACACCAACTCAGCTTAGAGGGAACACTGCAGGTGATGTTATTTACCTCCATGGCATGAAAACTTCAGCTGCTCATATCCATACATGAACAGTCTATTAAGAGGACAGGACATTTTTCATCCAGGCCTGTTGGCAGCCCTGTTTGTACAGGTGATGTGGTGCACTGGAAACAGCGGTATCAAACAATGAAGGGATCTGCTCATGGTTTGGGAGGGTTTGTGTGGAAGAGCATATTTTTCCCATTCAGGCAATGTCTGGGCACAGTGAGGACCAGTTAGCTTGACTGAATTAGATAACAAGAATGGAGATACAGCTTATATTATGAGCTGGGTTTGTAACAGAGTGTTTGTGTGATTGCTTCATGAGGACCGATTATGGCCCCTGTCACACGGCAAAGTTGCCACGGGAGAGGCACGGATGGTGGGCGGATTATCCAGGCGCGATCACACCCCAACATCTGGGAAGTGGAGTGCACCCATGGCTTACCGCCGAAAATGCGCGTTAAAAAACGAGTACCTCCAAAGTATTAGTAAACGTTTGCCACGGGCTGTCTCCAGACTCCCGTGGTGTGATTGTGCCGGCGCGTGGCATTCCCCTTCAGTCCCTCATTTACCCGCCGGCACCAAGGGAAGGACCCGTGGTGTGCCGCCGGTGCATCTGATTGTGTAATCGCGGATCAAACTGCACCGGGGCAATTAGCCATGCCTTCCCCCCACGATATCGGGCCCGTGTGACCGGGGCCTTAGTTCATTTTGATCATGGTACTGAAAGCACATTAAGAACTGGCATAATTTCCTTTAACATAAGAAAAGGTGAGGTGGCTCCTTCAACAGGTAGATTCTGAACCATGTGAAGGACAACAGATACTGTTCTATTGTTTTACAAAACAAGTTTTTATTTTTTTTCCCTTTATAATGGTGCCAACAGTGTGTGGGGCAGTGGTGGGGAGCATCTTTGAAACTAGGAGCTCCAGGCACCAAGCAGTTGTCCACCCCTTCCCCCTCCCCAAAATCCCGTGAAGTAGGTTAGGCTAAGGGAGAGTGACTGGCCCAAGGTCACCCAAATGAGCTTCCATGGCACAGTGGGGATATAAACCTGAGTCTCCCATATCCTAGTCTGATACTCTAATTACTATATCACACTGGCTTCCTTGGTGTCTTCCTGAATGAATGAGGGTCAGTACAAATGTATATTTTTTTCAGTGCTGAACCAACTGTGGAAGTACTGATTGGCTGGCCCTTGTGTCCATCACAAAGTAGAATCATAGAAGAGTTGGAAGGGACCTCCAGGCTCATCTAGTCCAGCCCCTGCAAAATGCAGGAAATTCACAAATGCCTCCTCCCCATACCCCCCCCAGTGACCATTGTTTCATGCCCAGAAGGTGACAAAAAACCTCCAGAATCTCCAGCCAAATTGGCCTGGAGAAAAATTGCTTCCTGACCCCAAAGTGGTGATCAGCATTTCCCTGGGCATGTAAGAAAGGGCCACAAGAACTAAGCACTGATGCAACCCTTTCTGCTCTCCTTCTTGTGATCTGCCTAAGTTCACAGAATCTCCCTCCACCCCCAAGCAATTTTCGGAATATTATAAAAACGGTATAGTTTATTTTTAAAGCACTGACCAACTTAACACTTGACCAACTAGGCATAAGGCACTTGAAATCAAAGGGAAATAGCCAGAAGCCTGGACAGGGGAGTGAGCGGGAAGTAGCAATCAGAAGCAGGAAGAATCGATCAGGATTCAATCCATATACTGTAGGAAATGCTCATGTTTATGAGGACATTTACAGTGCACTTCTAAGAAGAGTTATACTCTTTGAAATCCTTCTTAGAAATACTTCCAATGACGAGGCTGAGGACACTGTTCCTAGGTCTGTCCCCAAGTCCATCCCGGGTCCAATCAATCGGATGTTCACTGGGAATTTCCAGGTGAAATTAGACTATGTTAAATCTTTTAAAAGACAACTGAGGCTGGTATCCATCTAGCACCAATAAAGCCATAGCTCCCTTTCTCCCTTTCTCACAATACAAGAACTCGTGGGCACTCAATGAAATTGCTGAGTGGTCGGGTTAGAACGGATAAAAGGAAGTACTTCTTCACCCAAAGAGTGATTAACACATGGAATTCACTGCCACAGGAAATGGTGGCAGCTACAAGCATGGACGGCTTCAAAAGGGAATTAGATAAGCATATGGAGCAGAGGTCCATCAGTGGCTATTAGCCACAAGGTATAGATAGGGGCTCTGGGGCAAGTGATGCTCTGTCTTCTTGGTGCTTGGGGGGTCAACAGTGGGAGGGCTTCTAATGTCCTGGCCCCACTGGTGGACCTCCTGATGGCACTGGTATTTCTGGCCACTGTGTGATACAGAGTGTTGGACTGGATGGGCCTTTGGCCTGATCCAACATTGACATCTCTTATGTTCTTATGAGCTGACAAATGAACCATGTTACATTATTCTCCTTGGGTGGCTCATACAGTGTCTTATTTCTATATGATTTCTTGTGTGTGGGAATTGCAATGGTTGCTATGTAGGGGTGGAAACCACTGGTTTTGTTCCATAAAGTTTGGCCAGGAAGTGGGATGTTTCCATTCTGTTCTGCTGAAGCTCTGATGTGGATGGTGGAGTCTGCATTGTACTCAGGGCATTCACAAATACCCAAAGGCCTCTAATGCAGTAGAAGAAGGTGTTTCTACTCATTCCTTGATGCATTTTAGGTCTTGAACTATACAAGGGTCTAGCATGGCCTAGGCATGTCTACAAATATGCTAGTATTATAGTATATGGTCTCACCCATGGCAGAATCCAGGGTCTGGCTTAAGTTCTGCCTGGGGTAGAATTTGGCGGTATCCCGACTGCTATAATTTGATAATATATATTGTTCTGACCTGGATAGCCCAGGCTAGCCTTATCTTGTGACATCTTGAAAGCTAAGCGGGGTCTGTCCTGGTTAATACTTGGATGGGAAACCATCTGCATTACTATGCAGAGACAGATAATAGCAAACCACCTGTGAATGTCTCTTGCCTTGTAAACCCAGTGGGGTCACCATAAGTCAGCTGTCACTTGATGACAAAAGGGGGAGGTTTTTCTCCCTTTCTCTATCTTTGTCTCAAGATTTATATTTGGGATAATCCCTTTGTGCCTTCCTATGCTGTTTTGCCACTGGATCTTGGGCTTGTTTCGCAAGTGGTCCAAGTTGGTCTCCCCCACCCCACCCGGCGGCCTGACATCAACCCACAAGCTGAAACATTAACAGTGGAAATATTGCTCAATCGTTTGGATTGAATGGTACCCTTTCTATCTTGTTATCTTGCTACATAGTAGTCAGTAATCCCTTTCATGGTAGTTAATTTGGGGCTAATCAGATATTGCACGATTATTCTTGGAAGCATTAGTCACTCTTTGAGAATCATGGAAAATTAGAGGGTCTGTGTATGTGTCTGCTATTAAGCTCTTTCCTCACTCCTTCATCCACTGAGGCTCCTTTACAATAACAGGCACTCTTACCTTGTAAGTGAGGAAGGCAAATCAGCTTGATGATTTTTCCTCACCACTGCCAGCCCACAGTCTGCTATCAAGGACAAAGTCGTACTAATTTAATGCGTAGTGGAAAGAATGATACAAACTGCTCATGGCTGAGACAGGATGGTGTGTATGAGGGAAGAGGTCTCGTGGATTTCCAGGACACTGGCAGGGGTGCGGTGTGCATGCCACGCAATTGCATCCCTCTGCTGGTTCTATGTCGTAGGAGGAAGGGCTTTTGAGAGATGGGGGAAGAATTACAGCTGTTGCCTTTACCCTGGTAATGTCTCTGATGGCAGTCTTGCACTTTCCCTCATGGGGGGGCTGGCAATAATAACAATTAAAAATATTCTTTATCGTAATGGCCGGGGTCCAACCTACTACATTAAGAAAGCTGAAGGGTGCTTAAATTCTCTTAAGAGGGAGTGTTGATTCCGAGATATGCCTCCCTTCTACTTTAGATCCCCTACTATTCTGTTGCTACCTGTTGTTACCTCCCCTGAGCCCTGCTGTGCAGGGGAGGGGGGGCTATAAGCCAAGGATAATAAATAAACATATAAGTAAGTAAATATTCCTGGGGGACCATTCACTGGAATACAATTTCAGGGGGCTTACTGGATTACAATGGGAAGTGGGGAGATCTGTGGAATTGTGGTCTGCTCATGAGAAGACTTAGTGGCACTTATCTTAACCGCTTGGTTGGAACCAGCTGATATTAATATGTAATAATAATAATAATAATAACCAGTGATATAGCTCTTCACATACATTTTCTCATTTTAATTCTAGCAAGTCCCCTGTATGGTAGGTCAACATTAATGTTCTCGTATTGCAGGTAGAGAGGGGGACTGATGCAGAGAGAGTGTAACACAGCATTAAAACTGGAGATTTCCTGATGTGTAGCACAGTCTCTAAACCATGGTGTTAGCCCATCTTCTACTAACTTCATGTGGGACAAACACAGGGACAGAGTTGGGGTAAGAGCTAAGCCCAGCTCCTGCTCCTGGTGATTCAATTGTCCCCTTCCACTGAGAATTGTCTGCTCCTATTTGCATGGCCTAACCTGGAGTCTGCTTCTCAGTTACCCTACATTTGATATTGTCTTATATCAATTTGGTAACACTTAATAGCTGTTTACACCTGGAGAAGTGGGCTCTAGTCCATGAAAATTTATGCTGGAATAAAGTTTTATTCATGTTACAAGACTCCTGTTTATTTTTAAGAGCTCAGAGTAATTTAAATAAGATTCGTGAGAGGTTTCTCAGCCAATAAGCTTACGGGGCTAAACTTACTTAACTTCAGCACTCGGACCGTGCCATGTGGCTTCAGAACCTGGATCCTATTGGTTTAATTAATGCCCTGAACATCTGAAAGTGCCTTACTCCTCTGGGCCGCCAGCATCTATTGGCACAGGGGAAAGTTTTAGAGTCTGGGATGGTGAACCTGAAGTATTGATGAATGGGAAGATTTCAGTTTTGTATTTCAATTGCAATTTTTTCTCAAATTGGTTTATTATAGCTATTTTTTTAAAATCAGTTCTTAATTTGGGTGCCTTTCCAAGCATCTCTCTTTTTAAAATCATAAACAAGCAACCAGCTTTCTTGACAGCAAGAGTGGATTTCTCAGTGTGGAGGGTAAACAAGGACTTTTGTTGGAGATGTAAATCATATGCAAACTATTAAAAAGACGGCAACAAGAACAACTTTTCTCTTGAGACTATTACTCTCTGTCCTCCTGTGCTCGGATCCCATTGATGCTTGATTAGATCTGCAAATGTGTTCAAATGCATTTGGTTCATGAATAACAATGTAGCCGCATAGTTAGTGCTTTAACATTACCATGTGTTGTCCTGGATCAGGGACAGAGGGATGATGTTAATATTCCTCTCTGAGATACTGTACCTATTGTTCCTTATTTTGGGCAAAAACTCCCATTCTAAGCTGCACAGAATTAGGCAGGATTTAGTCACAGTGGATGATAATTTGAAATATTTATTAAGTCTCCCAGGGCTACAAAGAACCAATAGCATTGAGTGCATGCATTTAAGTGTAATTTTGTATCACATATACTCACGAATGGAGGTACTGAGTTTTTTTAAACATCTACTTTAGGCATATGCATATTGCAAAGCTCTGTTTGCACTGCGCTCTCAAGAACCATCTCCTGCCCTGACGTGAAGAATAGGCCATTGTTAGCTACCCATTACCTAATCCTGATTAGGGCAACCTTCTGTTATTTCGTTTTAGAAGGAGTATGTCTTACTTTCTCCAACAGAGGACTCAAGGCAGTTTGCAGTTTTATAAAATCAAAAGATGCAAATAAAACAATTCCCATCTGAGGGCATAAAACCAGAGAACAAAGTTTTAGTTCAGTGGCACCTTTAAGGCCAACAAAGTTTTATTAATGGTATAAGCTTTTGTGTGCAAGCACACTTCTTCAGATACAGTGGAACAGAACCTCCTCAATAATTACTTATAGGGGAGGGGGGATTGTTGTCAGGAAGGGCCATTTAGAGTCAAGATGCATAAGTACTGGGTGATTATAGCTGAGATTAGATGCAAGGAAGATCTGTGAATGGCAGTAAATTAGCATACTTTGTTGGTCTTAAAGGTGCCATTGGACTCAAACTTTGTTCTGCTGCTTCAGACCAACATGGCTACTCCATACAAAACCAGAGAATCATACTACGTAGAGACCCTACCTAACACACCTCCATCTTGCATCTCTTTCTAACTACTAGTAGGGAGGCTGCTTGTCTGACCTTCTCCAAGAGGACATTTTCTGGTGATGGGGCAGTCACTGAGAAAGCTCATGTCTGGATGCAGCTGTTTTGTTGTTGTTGTTCAGTCGCACAGTCGAGTCCAACTCTTAGCGACCCCATGGACCAGATCCCACCAGGCCCTCCTGTCTTCTGCCGTCCTCTGAAGTTTGCTCAATTTCATGTTCGTTGCATCTATGACACTGTCTAACCATCTCATCCTTTGCCATCCCCGTCTTCTTTGACCTTCAATCTTTCCCAGCATCAGGGTCTTCTCTAGTGAGCGCTCCCTTCTCATTTGGTGGCCAAAGTATTTGAGCTTCAGTGTCAGTATCTGGCCTTCCAGGGAACAGTCAGGGTTGATTTCTTTTAGGATTGACTGATTTGTTCTTGCAGTCCTAGGGACTCTCAAGAGTCTTCTCCAGCACCATAGTTCAAAAGAATCTATTCTTTGGTGCTCGGCCTTCCTTATAGTCCAACTCTCGCAGCCATACATGACTACTGGGAATACCATTGCTTTGACCATGCGGACTTTTGTTGGCAGGGTGATGTCTCTACTTTTTATCATGCTGTTTAGGTTCGCCATCACTTTCCCTTCCATTTGCCAAGGAGTGATGGGGCTGGATGCCATGATCTTAGTTTTTTTGATGTTGAGCTTCAATCCCACTTTTGCGCTCTCCTCTTTTACCCTGAGCAAGAGGCTCAGCTGTTTTTACCACTCAATATAAAGACATGTTTAGTAGGCATTACAAGGCAGAGCTCAGGGGAAGCTTGTGGCTGCTATAGGCAGTGGGACTCCCACTAGAATGTTTGTTCCAGGCTGCAAAAGGCCATATAAAGACTTTTTTTGTTTTGTGTGCCATTCCCTCAGGGATCCCTCCTTCCTGCCCGATGTTTTAATTGCTCCTTTTTTTTAAAAAAAATCATTTTATTGTGTTTTTTTTTACAGATTCTCAATACAGACAATGCATACATAGCTTCAAAATTTCAGACAGTAAAATATATACTATGAGCAGCATTGTGTAAATATAATGTTATTTCCAACCAAGATAGGGAGTTACAGTTATAAGGAACAACTTGTGTAGTAAAACAGCATAGGACAAAAAACATTTACTTTAGAGTATATCTAAGCCTAGATCAACAACTAGTTGTGGTATTTCACCCTGAGAAGTGAGATACTCAAGTATTGGTAGCCAGGCTGTGGGGAACATGGAGTGCGCAGAGGGCTGTGAATATTGTGTTAGAGTGTCTGTAATTTTTACCGTAACATACAGGCTCCATATCTTTTGATGCCATTGTGTGAGAGTAGGAGATTTTAGAGATTTCCACTTTAGTGCTATAGTATTTTGAGCAGCATATAATAGCAAGGAGACTAGTTCTTTGATGGAATATGAGTGGATTGTGGCTCCCCAGGTATTTAACAGTAGATCCTCTGGCATAAGTGTTAGATGAGATGCGTGATATGACGGATTCCCAGAAGGTAACAACTTTAGGACATGCTATCCAACAATGCAAGTAATTTCCCCGGTTTCCACATTTTCCCCAGCATAGTGGACTAAGCTTTGGTGATGAGTGAGCTAATTGTTGTTTTAATTGTTCTTTATGTGAATTTCAGCTCTGGTTTTAATTGTTTTAATGATGTGCTTTTGCTAGTTTTAATGATTTTAAAGACATGATTTTATTCTGTACGTTTTTTGTTTGTTAGGCACCTCGGTGGCCCTGATGAAGACAGAAAGGTGGGGCATACATTTTGTACAATAGCATAGATAGATGAATGTGTTGTGGTCAATGTCAGAAGATTTTGGGAGTCTGGTGGGAAACAGGCAATGGACTCGATCCAGCCGTGTTTTCTGCCGGCAAAAAAGGGAGGTGAGGATACACTTTGACCACACAAAAGTCTACAATAAGAACATAAGAACATAAGAGATGCCAATGTTGGATCAGGCCAAAGGCCCATCCAGTCCAACACTCTGTGTCACACAGTGGCCAGAAATACCAGTGCCATCAGGAGGTCCACCAGTGGGGCCAGGACATTAGAAGCCCTCCCACTGTTGACCCCCCCCCCAAGCACCAAGATGACAGAGCATCACTTGCCCCAGAGTCCCTATCTATACCTTGTGGCTAATAGCCACTGATGGTCTTCTGCTCCATATGCTTATCGAATTCCCTTTTGAAGCCGTCCATGCTTGTAGCCACCACCACTTCCTGTGGCAGTGAATTCCAAGTGTTAATCACATGGGGAACACAAGACCTTCATGGATAGTACCCATGTGGGATAGGACTTGTAATAAGAGAGGGAATTGGTTGAGATTGAGCAGAACAGTAATAAGAGAGGGAATTGGTTGAGACTGAGCAGAACACGTGGAAGTGAAGGTTTGGAAGGCAGTGTGTTGCAGCCAAGGAAGGCGAAAAGGTGAGTTTATATGGACAGTTTGGTGCTCTGACCCAGAAGGCCCAAATACCTCAGACCCTGAACAAGGATGATCACTGCTCTCAACTGAATACAGCTGACCTAATTTCTAAAATATGTTTTGAAGGCAGCAATTTTTTTTCTCTTTAAAATCTTAAATTGATGAAGAAGAGTGCATTGTAGCTGTTCAAAATTATATACCTGTTTTTCTGCTGTTAGTAAAGGGAAAGGCTGTTAGAAGATAAATGAATTCCACATCACTTCCTTTCTCCTGTTCTGTTAATATAGTGCTGAAAAGTACTGTATACTCTCTCCCTCCCTACTCCCTCACTGACATTTTTGGTATAAGCTGCTGATAGCTCTGACTTATTCTTGGACTTGTAGCCTCTTTGTTCTGTTGCCAGGCCCACTCAATTTATCTAGTGTCTGAAAACTCGTTTCTTCCAAAATGAATTGCTAGGAGATAATAGACTTGCACCATTTTAACACAGAGCGTGAGTGAGACACTAGAAATTTGTTTGACAGATGTAATGACAGCTGATTATCTAAAATGGGGTTATTGCCATGCTGTGTCATACTATTTTGGAACACTTCTGAAGGAAAGTGATTTGGCTGCAAGAAGAATTAGGGTGGCTGTGTCTTAAAGGAACATGAATAGTGTGCCATGGAGAGGCACTTTCTCCCCCACCCAATATAGGAAAAGTCCATACATACTAAATAGGACTGCCTCTGTTGTCTTAAAATAGCTATGTTTATTTATTTTAAGAGATTTATACTCCAACTGTACATTGAACGGTTGCCAAGGCAGTCCTACAACAGATTAAAACACTACAGCAATCCACAAGGCTTGCTTCCCCTGATATTCCAGGATGATTTCCAATCCAGTTGGATCAAGGCAGTTCACTATCATATTCATAGAACTGGCTTCTCACCTCAGCTACTCTTATCCTATGGATTTGAACAAGCCAAAGGGCTAATTAAACAAAGAGTTGAGGATATTGAGCAACAATCTGACATCTCTAAGGCTTCCAAACTCGGGATGTTGTTAAATACCAAAAGCACCATTGAGCCGGCAATATATTTGACTTCAGTGGAGGGAAAGAATTCTAGAAGGGCATTTGCCCTAGCTAGATGTTCTGCCCTTCCACTGGCAGTTATTCAAGGCAGGTACAATAAAATCCCCTACCCTGAAAGGCTATGCCCATGCCTTTTAAGCAAGGTTGAATCGGTAGAGCATATGTTCTTCAGCTGTCCATTTTACAGGGAGGCTCGTCTTATTACCCCATTAGTTGATAGGACACCTGGTCACAATAACACAAACAAAGCAAAGCTTCACTGGCTCCTATAATTTAAGAATGTAGAGATTACACACTCAGTAACTGAGTTTTGTGCATTAATTCTTAGATTACGGGAATCACATTTTAAAAGTTCTTAAATTCAGATTTCTATTTTTGTATATTATGACTGTGTGTTTTTTCTTCTCTCCCTCACATATTATGCTTACTCTGTATGTTGGTCCTAAGTCCATAATAATAAATCTAAACAAAACTAAACACTACAACAAAAGCCAGGTCTGCACATGTCACGGGAAGAGGTGTTAAACTCTGGAGACAGAATTGACGACACTACTTCAGAGTATAGGTGGGTATTTTTAATATGCTCTCCTGCATAAAAACCTCTCACTAAGTGGAAAACTAGCACAGCGGGGAATGAGCTGGATAGAATCTTTCTCCCTGCCGTGTTAGTTTGTTCCTTTCTGGGAGTCACTTGTATGGGGGAGCAGTGAAAAATAGCACTTCCCACCATCTATCGTCTGAAGTGGTATAGTCCATCTGGAGCTCTACCACCTCAAGATTCTATAGCCTACAAGATTCTTAGGCATGTGTCTATCAGACCAAACCTTCAGCAGTAGAACCAAGAGACCCAGGAGAGACATAATGTGAAAGTCTCTACATCAGCTCTCTGATGAAAACAGTTAATTTTATTTATGTTATGTTACTTCATTTATACCCTGCTTTTCTTCCCAATGGGGATCCGGTACAGCTGACAGTGTTCTCCATTTTATCCTCACAACTATCCTCTGAGGTCAGTTAGGCTGAGAGTGTGTGACTGGCCCAAGCTCACCTAGTGTCAGGTTCCACAGCAAGTAACTCTTCACACACGTTTCCCGAGAAGCGTTATGCTTTATTAGAGTACAAAACCGGTACCATATCCACAGGATTAATGTTAGGAATAACTATAGGGCGGGAACATCCGTACATATAGCCAGACAAGGCAAATAGCTAAGCAAATGTACTTCGAGCGCGTGCAGGGGAATTCTCCCGGCAGGAAGTTACATAATGAGCGGGAGACTCACAGGGACCCTGAGAGCAGACAGATTCACACCAGTGGTGAACCACAAGCCCTCCCATCCTTACAAGGCCAGACTGATAACGCCATCTAGCCGAGCCAGCTCCCATGGTCTCCGAGGCAATGTTTACGCAAAGCTGCTGAGCTGCGAGCAAGCGGGAACGGAAGGACAGAAGCAACATAAAATGGCAGCTAGCTGACATCCTGCCCCCTCAAAAACACATCAACCCCCTCCCACAGCCGACAGGTGACTGCCTGGTTTCCCTAGGAACTGAATGTGAAATTTGCGCAGGAGTTTGTGGCCCCGCACAGCTTTCCCCGCCACCCACTCCTGATGTTCAGGACCCCAATGTACCCATTCCACCAGGTAGAACAATTGTCCACGTTTCATTTTAGAGTCTAAAATTGCAGATATTTCATGATGTTCCTCCCCCTCCACCAGAATGGGGGGTGGCCGAGTCGGCTCCGGGCACCAGGGATTAAACGCCAGACAAGGCTTCAGAAGGCTGAAATGGAAAATTGGATGGATATTTTGTAAGTTCTTAGGTACTGGGGTGGCCACTGACGTGGTTGTTGGGGTAGCGACCCCTGCCCCACTGAGACCACTTTTCTCGATGGAGGAAAAAAGATTCCTAACAATTTTCTTTCAGGTTCCACAGCAAGTAACTCTTCACACATGTTTCCTGAGAAGCGTTATGCTTTATTAGAGTACAAAACCGGTACCATATCCACAGGATTATCTAGCAAGGTTCCAGGGCAGAGTAGGGATTCAAACCTGGACCCCCTCCCCAGATCCTAGTGTGGCACTTTGACCACTACACTACACTCACAATTGCCCTTATACAGCTCGCAGTGAGCCAATAGGAACTGGCCTGTAGCCCCACCTCAGGAGGTGAATTGCCAAGTGGTACTAACTGAAATTGTCTGTAGCAGGTGTGGTTCCTTCTCATCTAAGCCAGAGAGAACACAGCTACTAGCTTGTCTTGGTGATGGGGCACCAAAGAGACAAACCAGGGAATATGATGTTAAAATGCTTTGGTGCATCTGCCATTGCTGTTGCTTTCTTCACAGAGCCCATGGGGAGCCCAAGTGAAATACTCTTTCTCCTCTAAGAAGTATCCTTCCAAGCAGCATCACTAAACCCAAGGCTCTTCCCACCTGGATTAGGCCCCTGCTTCATGTTTTGTAACCCAGACAGATTGTAAAAATGGAGGTTTATTAAATGTCTGGTAGACGTAGTGCATCAGAAATACACTCACTGCAAGATCGATGCAAAACGTTCCAGGATTCAGACCTCTTCCTCATGACCTATGAGCTTACTTATCTCAAAATATCAAGGGTTCTATGTGCTGGTTACTGTTTGGCCATGGAATATTTCAAAACTATCCTTGGTCTTCCATACAATGGAGGTCTTCAATGTTTCCAGACCTGGGACTCATCATTAGAGAGCTGTAGTGAAGACTTTCACATTACGTCTCTCCAGGATCTCTTTGTTCCACTGCTGAAGATGGGCCAGGAGGTGGGGCCCCTGTGGTCCTACCCATGAGTTGAAGACTACTGCTTTAATATGCATTCTCACATGGTGTGTTCTGAATTCACCCTCTGCATCA
Source organism: Gekko japonicus (assembly GCF_001447785.1). Lineage (NCBI taxonomy): Eukaryota > Metazoa > Chordata > Lepidosauria > Squamata > Gekkonidae > Gekko > Gekko japonicus. The sequence goes on from NW_015163148.1 coordinate 115,637, forward strand.
TCTGGCCCAGTGGTGGGGAGTGTGTTTGCCACACCTTTCCTTCCCCAAATTTATCGTTGTGTGCAGACAATATTCTTTGTCAATCAGAAGGATAGCAGACGTGACTGATTTACCAAGTGGCTTCCTGCACACTATAGTAAATTCCCACTCATTCCACTACTCGTCTTTTTCACTCCACCAATATCTTCTAATAAAACTGCCAAGTTGAATACAACTATTTGAACAGCTCTTTTATATTCCTGATTGCTAGCTGAGGATCAGTGGATGTTTTGATCTTTCTTCAATGGACACACCGATGGCTGTAAGAGGTGTCTTGAATGAATTTGGAAGCATTTACCAGTCCAAGTGGGGCCATGACCAGATGTTCTGCAGGGTGTGTATTTGGCAGAGTGGAAACAATTTGGAGAGAGGCAATGAGAAGCCAACATGTGGGAAAACAAATCTGAGTTTTGTAGCTGGCTGGAAGAAGGTATCCCGGAGGGCTCCCATTGGATGCTGCATGCTTTGGGGTGAACTGATGCTGCTTTACCAACTGTCTGTCTACTTCCCCAAGCTTATTGCGTACATTTGTAAGCAAACAGATATTGCCATGTACACTGCAAGATTCCGGTCCAAAAGAAATAAAGCCCCATAGCACTGCCTTTGGAAACTCTCACTCCTCAGGGAAGTGAATAGCACGTGGTGATGACATCTTGAGATATGGAGGGCTGCTAAAATAAGCCAGTGTGCTGTAGATTCTGCTAACTTACAATTATATCTTAACGTTGCAGAAAGTTTAGGTGAGTAGAATGGGAATTCCTCAAAGGAGAAGGAATCCACTGCCAATGGTTGCATAGGATCATATTTGGGGCAGCCATAAAGGAAATTACATTCTCTTCCTTAGTTCTTATTGAAGCCAGTTCTGTTGTAATTGTTCCAAAATGATTTCTGAGAATTATTCCCCCTATAAGTCTAATTGAGAAACTTATTGCAATTATACTGTTTCTGGTTCTAGAAAGTACGCTTGATCACTGTGTGTTAACACTGTCAAAGAATGAGTCAAAGGGCATATTTAATCTATCTGGGATAAAACACTTCCTGTTTGTGATTTCATGATTTTTACCTTGGTAATCCACATGTAAACATTTGCCAGATCCAGGGATAAACTTTTTCACTGGGACTGCCTTGTAGTACATGGAATTTGCCGTTCTGCATCACAGCTTGGAATGATGACATGTTCTTGTTGTGGTTCAGTGAACAAGGCGGAATCCAGCTGGGATTTGCAGTCATGTTTTAGAACAATATGCACATAGTGGCTTACTTTATCTGAGAATGGAAGGACTCCTTCCTACAACCATTTATCTGCAGGAGTGGAAAGCCCTCTTGGCATGGGTTTTGGGAGCTCAGTCGCAAATTCATGGATTTTCCATGAGGGTACAGCTTCTATTCACACCTCATGTTTTATCTTCCTCATACATTTAATAAATTGATAAAATACTGAGCTCTTCCGCTTTACTTTTAGTTAGTTGGGTTTGTATATGCGGACTGCTTTTTAGTTTTATTTGTATTATGTTTTAAGCTGAGATTTGTTAATGTTTTAATTGTTGTTAGCCACCCCGAGATCACCTGGTGGCAAGAAAAGGCATATAAAATAATAAATAAATAAATAAATAAATAAAATACACACATGTAGTTCTGTGCAACTACTACAGAGAAAAGGAACAAGAATCTTGTTGCATTCTAAAGACTAACAAATTTTTTCTAACACAAATTTTCATAGACTACTTCCTCTAATGTAACATGATTTTAAATATTAAATATTACTTCATACTAATGATCAAATTGTGTCATTGCATCTCACCTATCAAACAGTGCCATATTATTAACAGTCAACTATAGAGCCATTTGTCATTGGATGTCATATAGTAATATAACATATTTAGGGAATATCAAAGTGTTCTGAGAACATCTGGTGAACGTCTGAGTCTCAGTGAGGAAGGTAGGCTATAAATAAAGCAAATAAAATCAAACCTGGCACAATAGAACTCTGAGGAGAATTTGGGTGGGAGGCAAATTCATTTTCATTCTCAGAAAGAAAAAGGTTGCTGTGAGGAATTTCATGTACCTTTCTGTGTTAATCTAAAGAATATTGCATAAGTTACATTAAAGAAGACCCATTGGTCTAGAATTGTAGTTGGGACTCCTTACCTCAGTAATGTTGGGGGGGGGGGAGGTCACCCTGAATAGGACTTACTTATAACCTGTAGCAGGAGGAGGGGTTGCAAATAGGCAACCCTTTGAGGAGAGAACACGATCCCTGGTCTGGATGCAGCAAAATACATTGGCCTAGGGTATCCACATGGTCCAGCCCAGTCTAGATGCCTTCATTTCACTACCAAATAAAAAGCATTAATGGTATTTAATAAATCACAAGAAAAACTGGTAGGTTGTCATTCTGCTCCAGTCTGAAAATCACATGAATCCATGAAGCTACCTTATTCTGACTCAGCCCCCTCAGTCTATCATGGGCCCGTACTGTCTCCTTTGATGGGTAGTGACTCTCCCAGGTCTCAGGTCTTCCACATCACCTGCTATGTGATCCTTTCACTGGAGATGCCAGGGATTGAAACGAGGACCTTCTGCATGCAAAGTAAATGCTGTACCACTGAGCTATGCCCCCACTCCAACCAGAACTTTCTGGAAAAGTTTTCTAATCTATATATCCACTATGCCTTGCTAGTTTCCTGTAACAAACTGTTTGGTGGTTAGTGTTTGTTGATAGCAGTTATCAGAAAAATCAGAACAATTGACCCTCAGGCTGCTTATCATGAGCGCCTTGTGGCCCATCAGAATGTGTTAGAATTAACATTATCCAGCATTCTTCTTAATTTTTGCGTTTCTTTCTGGGAAGCATTTTCCATTGCAATTAATGTATGGTTATTTAGTCTTTTGTTTTGGGAGATGCAGGTGGCCTTGAAGAAGCATTTTCCCTTGGGGGCAGATGGAATTTCCCCAGCCCCTTTATTGTCCTGTTGGAGGAATCTTTCCCTGCAGAGAGCTTATCTGGGATCACCCAAATGCTAACATCAACCGGCCACTCTTTGACACAGCATCATCTCAGTGGTGAGAGAGACAAACCTTGTTGTGAGATACTTTTTTAAAAAAATCTTTTAACATTCTAAAGGATTCTGCCCTCCTTCACTTTAGTCTGACTGAAAACAAAGACCTCCTCCAAAGAAACAGTAGAGACTGTTGTGAACGTGCAGAAGACTGAAATCCTGTGAACAGTTACTTGAACTCACTGGAGTTCAGGATTATGCTGTACCTGCATAAATGCCGCTGTTAGGTCTTCCTTTCTCGCTATGCTTCCTGCATCCACGCCTGCATGCTGCACAAACCAGTCCCCAAAAGCTGCAAACTGCCCATTTTTGAGATCCCCCCCTCCTGCAGCCCCCTTTCTCCAGCCTCAGTGCACAAAGAGTTGGAAACTGCCTCCTCCGGCTGCTCTTGTGCTTACAGCCCTTTCCTATGCACAGAGGCACATTTAAGTCATTGAAACGAATGAGATGAAATGTGCAAAATTAGAGTCATGGTAGAGTCTGGCCCCAGGAGTTTCACTTGGGGAGGCAGGAGAAAGACATTGAATAAACACCTCAGGGCTTGCACTGGCAAGTGCTCTTGTGGAAGACGACTGCAGACACCTTTTCCGTGTGCATTCCCATTCCTTTACTCACCCCTGTTCAGATTCACAGTACTTTCACACATGCTCTTCCCACTCCCAATGCAACTCCTACACACGCCATTCCCACGCTAACAAGATTGACAGGGTTGTTTTCTCCTCTCTTCTCTGTATCCCTTTCCCACCAACAGCTCCATCTGTCCGTAGGCCTAGTGAGCTGACAGGTTTTTTTTTTAAAATATATATTTCTGAGCGGTTGGAAAATTTATAAACATTCTCTAACATGGCTGCAGCTTAGCCAATTGTTGAGAAGGCTTATTGCAAAAAAAAAAGAGAAGGAGTTTTGAATCTATAGCTCACTACAGTGGTGCTCAAACTTGTTTAGGGTTATGAACAGGTGAGAGGGAAAAAGTCACAGCCCTTTAACGGAGGTCTAATGAAGTTTTTCATGGCATGGAGTAAAGGACATCACCTGGTATTTGCTACAGAACAAACTGTGATGCTCTGTCTTCTTGGTGCTTGGGGGGGTCAACAGTGGGAGGGCTTCTAATGTCCTGGCCCCACTGGTGGACCTCCTGATGGCACTGGTATTTCTGGCCACTGTGTGATACAGAGTGTTGGACTGGATGGGCCTTTGGCCTGATCCAACATTGGCGTCTCTTATGTTCTTATGTTCTTAACTGATTTGAAGGGAACAGCTATTGAAGGGAACGGCTAGAGGGACCCCCATTTAAGACATGGCCCTACAGTTTGACGTCAGTCACATCACCCGCTACCCAATCCTTTAAACTGGTGGAGCAGGGGATTTAACACTGTATCTTCCACAGGCAAAGAAGATGCTTTCCCAGTGAGCAATGACCCCTTCCATGTTTTCCAAAAGATGCCTCTGTTGAAGGTGTAGGTAAAATATGTGCTTATTTACAGTGAATTGGTTAATTAATTGGTTGAGGTGGTGCAATAATTGACTAAAACGCTTTAGCGATTCCTAATTTACGGTCCGCTAACACAAAGCATGAGCAGAGGCAGGAGTGTTTATTACACCTATTCATTTGCTGTGCTTTGCACTGTGTGTATTAATTTTATAAAATTATTTACTTTATTTATACCCTGCCTTTCTTCCCAGTGGGGACTCAAAGCCCCTCCATTTTATCCTCCCAAGAATCCCAGTAATTCCATGGCAGAGTGGGGATTTGAACCTGGGCCTCCCAGATTCTTGCCCGGCCCTCTAACCACTACATCACACTGGCTCCAGTCATTTCTGAATACCTGAGGACAAGGCTCCCTCTAAGCTGTGGAGTCTCTTGAGCAAAAATTCTACTTTGGGAGCTACCGGCATGAAAGCTGTGAGCGAGCGATTTGGCCACTGCATAAATGAGTTTGCTCTGGAGCCATCCCTCCTGAGCGAAGACAAAAATCTGTGAGCTGGAGACTAAAAAACTGTGAGCTAGCTCAGACTAACTCAGCTTAGAGGGAACACTGCCTGAGGAGTTGTGGATAGGATCCAGTGGTGGGCAGGAGTCTCATATACAGCCTGATCTGGGATGAGGAATTGCTCTCAACTTTAGCAGTAGAGCCCTGCCACTCAGTTGTCTTTTTTTTTTTAGAAGATTTACATAACAGCAAGGAGATCCTACTTTAGCTAACCCAAGACAGGACCACAGGAGAGAAGTGGAGAGAAATCAGGCACAAATATGTAAACCAGGAACACATGTGAAGCCATTTGTTTACATGTAATTATAAACACATGAGTTGGAAGAGGAATGCTGGAGCTTCCTCAGTATTTTGGATGACATCTGCCAAAACCATTTTTAACCATAGATTGTTCTCTCTTAGGAGTGGCCCATTCCCTTATTTATGCCTCCGATTTTTCTCATCGCATCTGTCCTTAGGTGCTTACACTCTTGGGCACTCCGTTTGTGCGAAAACAGTTGCTTTACTGGATCAAAAAAGATGATGATTGAGTTGGTTTCAAAAATCATGAGGAAATAATGCAGAAATGACCAATGTATGATGTGTATTATGATTCCCACTCGCCCTGAGCAGCAAGCAGTTCCATGGTCTGCACTTCCCAGGTTTGGAACACCAGAGATTTAAGGAAGTTTTGTAGTATTTCCTTTATTTACAAATGTACAGGTAGATCATAGGTGGAAGCAGACGCACTCTTTCAAAGGAGACCATCTGCTACAGCACATAGGTGAAGGTAGAGAGGTCATTTCACGAAACAGCAGATTTCTGTCCATATCAGATCTTCTGATCTGGCTGGCCTAGGCTAGCCCACTCAGATCTTGAAAGGTTGTCTCTGGTTAGTGTTTGGATGGGAGACCACCAGGAAAGTCCAGGGTTGCTATGCAGGTTCATAAAACCCTATGGGATTGCCATAAGTCAGCTATGACTTTTCTGTGTGCATTATTCCCATTATCATATTCTTTCCACCATGGCATTTTCCACCATCACAATCAAATCCACACAGATTTCTTGTACAGTACTTTCAGTCAACTCATAGGTCTTTCTGTAAGCCTCTCTCTGTCTGTCTGACACCTGTGCCTTCGCTTCAGCTACCTGGTGATATCTTCATGTTCTGACAAGACAATTTATTAGTGAGATACTTCATGATTAACTCCCATCAAGGAATCACCTACAGCCATTAAAGATCAATGACATTTGTTCCCTAAAGCCCGCAGCCCCTATCAAATGCCATTTTGGATAAAACTGTGGTGACAGACCCAGACACAGTTATTATTAGATATCAATCTACAACAGTATTATTAAGAATGTCATGCTCATTTGAAAAAAATCCTATTAACAGTTTGTAAATTCTTCCTTAAAAGAACAGAAATCATTGAAGTCTTCATGAATTTTGGAGAGACACTGCTGAGGATGTTTGGTATGGCAAGTAACAACATCATTTATTTATTTATTTTTAACATTTTTACCCCGCCCTCCCCGCAAGCGGGCTCAGGGAAACTTACAAGAGAGCACAAGCCCATGCATAAAAACAAGATAAAACAATAAAACCATTAAATAACAACGAAAACAAGAACAAAGTGCTCCATGAAAACAAGATTGTCTCTGAGTAATTTCATGATAGTATCAGTCATTTCATTGGGGGTGATATTGTCCTGTAGATGGGTCCAAGGCCAGTCCAGCGATACCAGTGCCATGCAATATTATGGCAGATCTTCCGAGGACTGCCCCTAACCCCATTGTTGTGTCCACCATTGGTGGTAGTGGCGGCCCCTATATGAAAGCCTGGCGGAAGAGCTCCATCTTGCAGGCCCTGCGGAACTGCATAAGGTCCCACAGGGCCCTGATCTCCTCCAGGAGCTCATTCCACCAGGTAGGGGCCGCCACTGAAAAGGATCTGGCCCTAGTCACAGCCAGCTTTGCCTCCCGGGGGCCTAGAATCACAACATCATTGTGTCTGTCCCATGCAGTTCCTGGGTTGGATCCTGCAGATCCATACAACAGTATTATTAAGAATGTCATGCTCATTTGAAAAAAAATCCTATTAACAGTTTGTAAATTCTTCCTTAAAAGAACAGAAATCATTGAAGTCTTCATGAATTTTGGAGAGACACTGCTGAGGATGTTTGGTATGGCAAGTAACAACATCATTTATTTATTTATTTTTAACATTTTTACCCCGCCCTCCCCGCAAGCGGACTCAGGGAAACTTACAAGAGAGCACAAGCCCATGCATAAAAACAAGATAAAACAATAAAACCATTAAATAACAACGAAAACAAGAACAAAGTGCTCCATGAAAACAAGATTGTCTCTGAGTAATTTCATGATAGTATCAGTCATTTCATTGGGGGTGATATTGTCCTGTAGATGGGTCCAAGGCCAGTCCAGCGATACCAGTGCCATGCAATATTATGGCAGATCTTCCGAGGACTGCCCCTAACCCCATTGTTGTGTCCACCATTGGTGGTAGTGGCGGCCCCTATATGAAAGCCTGGCGGAAGAGCTCCATCTTGCAGGCCCTGCGGAACTGCATAAGGTCCCACAGGGCCCTGATCTCCTCCAGGAGCTCATTCCACCAGGTAGGGGCCGCCACTGAAAAGGATCTGGCCCTAGTCACAGCCAGCTTTGCCTCCCGGGGGCCTAGAATCACAACATCATTGTGTCTGTCCCATGCAGTTCCTGGGTTGGATCCTGCAGATCCATTCCACCAATGGCAGTGATTTCCCCGATGCAAGCCTTGTGCATCAGTAGAAGACACCTTGCACCAGAAGAAGGCACAACTGTTAGCAGCCTTGATCCATGGAATCCTATCCACTGTCTTCCCTTATTATGATATGCTGGCAGTGTAACCCCAGGTTCCAGAACTGATCTTATGAGTTTTGATCTCAGCAGTTCTAGGTGCAAGATATGCCATCCTGTATATCTTTGAATGGCTAAGACCTGGCTGCTCTCTTGAGTCTTCTCCATGACATGATGAAACATTGGTGTGTCATGGAAGAGTTATCATACTTGTAACAACGTTTGTGAGCCATTGCATTATAGTTGTTGTACGTGCAAATGCATCGACTGTAGCACCCCTCAGTGACTCACGCGTGTGACTGGGACACTGCAGTGCAAACACCAAGAACTGAACTTCTGTATCATCTCGGTCACAAGACTTTTCAGTACAGTCAGTTGTCACGGCTATCTGTGAGTAAGCAAGTGATGTATCTGCGTGACAGAAACAGCCCATAATTTCTTGTGCTAGAAGTGAATCTCAAAGAGGAAAAACAAAAAGGAAAAAGAAAATGGGAGTTTGGCTTTGCACCTCCACATTTCAAACAGAATTTTGCTCACGTCAGTTTGCTGGTTCCCGTCTGTTTCTGATTTAACATTCAAATGCATCCCCTGGCAGCACATCCTTGTTTTCTTAACCAGAATGGGGACTTGCCTTATGACCACATTAACCCATTTTTAATAAATCAACAACAAAGATGTTCTGTTACCAGAGATCTATAACATAGTCAGAAAATTGCTGGGCTTTTTTTTGTTTAACAGGCTTTAAACAAAGCTATTGGTGTTCTCGATTTACATAGTGGTCTATGAAATAAACATTCAGCTAGGGCCAGCTGTTCAAAGGGCAAAGAGCAGAAGAAACATGCAAATAAGTGGAAAGGCTTGGTTTCTGCTGACACCACATGGGTTAAAAAGTCAGTAAATAAGATGAGGCATCTGGCATATATGCTAAGTTTACTTTGGAAAATACTATTGTGGGTCCTCTACTTTGGGCTGCCATATTGCTCAGTTGGCCAGAATATGGTCATATTATTTGGTAGCTATTTGGGTTAACTGGCCAGAATATGGCCATACTATTTGGGTTGACTGTCAGGGTCATTAGCCAGGTCACACCACACAAGGCTTCATAAGAAGATAAGTGTTTATTTGATGGATCCAGTACTAATGATCACGTATACAGCTTGTGTCAGGAATACCTTACATTATAACGGGGCCTGACTTATAGTTAAATCAAACTCCCCCCCCCTTAGTCGAAGCCAATGGATATGATTCGTGTGCGTGGGCAAGTGCCAAAAGTCGTTAGTTTTCCCAGATGAGTTAATTGCAGCTGGGAACCAAAGCAAGGTCAAGTGTAGACATAGCGCACAGAAGCTGGACAGGAATGAGCTGGGAAGGAGGGGGAGGTGCACCCCTCCACATTCCAGATCAATGACAGGACTACCTAACATTTTTTTAAGTAAGTCTTCAAGCTTTCTAGATCCAGAGACAGAGGGTGAAACATGAGGACAGCTTTCTATTTAATGGATGCAGTAGAAACAGCCTTCCTCTTGTTCTAGCCAATAAAGGAAGTTATGGCTGTAACCAGGGGTCATTTGGGGGGGGACGCCATCCCCCCGGGTGAGGTGCGGGAGGGCGGGGCCTGGAGCTCCCTGCTGGTGCCCACTGGAGGTCGCCGCCGGTTGTGGGGAGGACACACTTCCGGTGATGTCAGGGGGTGTGGCATATGCTAATGAGTTATGCTAATGAGTCCCCCTAGCTCTTTTTCTACGAAATGACCCCTGGCTGTAACTGACAGGTATGGAAAGCCAAAGGGAATGCTTTGATACCCTTTCCTATTGCTACATCAAGAGCTGTCCCCCCCCCCTAATTTAGGGCCTGTACAGCAGTTGATAGTTCTGGCTGTGCTTTCTGCTTATTGGGCTTTAACTCTCTTCTGAAAGTAAGTGATTTTATGAAAAAGTATCTCATGCCTTCTTTTGAATTTCCAAATTATTCAAAGAAACAACAATAGTGTAATAAAAATTGACTCTCTTTAAAAATATAGAAGAGCAAGCAGGAACCCTCAAGGACTTTGAGCTAAATCACATTTCCCTCTCTCCCCCTATTTCCTATTTCGCTTCCTTGAAAGCTCACACAGCACAGCAGGGGTGTGAAACATATGACTTGCGGGATGGATTCGGCCCCCACAGGGCTTGTATGTGGCTCACAAGCAACTGGCTGATGTCTGCTTCCTTCTCCCTCTCTCTGGCTTCCTTCAGCATCACAACTTGCTTTGCCAGGCTCTCTCAATCACACAGGAGCTACAGAGCAAAACCTCTCTTCCCTCCACTGGCTGAGGCTCCTCCCCCCTCTCAACCTCTGGAGTGGAAGAGAAGGGAGGGAGGGAACGAGCAAGAGCT
>NW_015163148.1:126025-163837 GCF_001447785.1 Gekko japonicus
GAGAGACAGAGAAAGAGAGAGAGTGGCTGAGGTCAGACTGGCAGTTTGGAGCTGGAGGGAGTTGTTGCAAAAAAGAGCCAGAACAAACTGTTCTAGGTTTTCCCAGTCACACTGCGCGGACTGATGCGGGAGCATACCGGGAGGAGGCGTGAGAGAGCGTTCACACTGTTGGCCTGGAGGCACGGCTGTAAGCGGCGTTTTCCTCACGGCAGATGCCTAGGCGCATGGGTGCCTAGGTGCAGTGGCAAATAGGGCAGGATCTGGCTGCTGTGGGCCATAGGCACATCCGGCGACATCACTACCCCCTCTTCAAGGCAATCACCTGCACCTTCCTGGTGCCAGAGTGAGACTAGGAGGTCAGTCAGCGTAAACAGCCGGAGCACATTATTAATGCAGGCTGTTCCCGGCTTTTAGCAGTCAGCGTTCACACTTCCGGGAAGCGGAATGAAGCGGGATAAAAGGGCTTTCCAGGGTTTGCTACCACTTTCACCAGGTATCTTTTAAACCCGGGAGTGAAGCATTACAACACGGGTTGAGTACGGGTGGGGAACGCCAGACAGATGTGCCTGTGTGAACGCCCCCTTTAATCCGCTTATGAAACATTCATCACACACGCCTATATCAGGGCAAACTGCCAGTCTGAACTCAGCCAGTGTGTGTGTGTTTATGCCAGGGATCTCCTGGGTGCTACTGGGCTCCCCTCCTCTTTTTCACTGTGTTCATGCCCTCGTGATCCAGTCTTTCTCAGTAGGAAAGCAATGTGAACTATTTAGATGCGGAATAACAAGCCAGTGAGAAGAAAAAGAAGAGATTGAATTTATACTCCACCCTTCACTACCCAAAGGAGTCTCAGAGCAGTTTACAATCTGCTTCCCTTCCCTTCCCCAAAACAGACACCCTGTGAGGTTGATGGGGCTGAGAGAGCTCTTTCGAGAACTGCCCTTGAGAGAACAGCTCTGAAAGAATTGATGACTGACCCAAGGTCACACCAGCAGCTGCATGTGGAGGAGTGGAGAATCAAACCCGGTTTTCCCAGATTAGGCTGGATTAGGTTGAGAGTGTGTCCAATCCAAGTTCACCCAGCTCATACAGGACTTGTTTATTTATATATTAGATTTATAGCCCACCCTCCTCTGTACAACAGGGCTCAGAATGGGTGACAACAATATAAACAATAATCATAATTTTAAAATTATTAAAACAACTCTTGCAGTACTACAGGCAACCAGTAAATTAGTACATAAAAAGGGAAGCATGACATAGTGCCCCTTATCCAGGGGAGAATAAATATCATACAGAATGGTAAATAGAGAATAACCAACAGGGGACAGGGAAAGGGATGGGCAGGAAGGAAGGAAGGGAGGCCAGCATAGATGGAAGCCATCACTGTCCTCAACCATAGGCCGGGCAGAACATCTCTGTCTTACAGGCCCTGTGGAACAACATCAGATCTCGCAGGGCCTGGACCTGACTTGGCAGAGAGTTCCACCAGGCTGGAATCAGGGCTGAAAAGCCCTGGCTCTGGTTGAGGACAGCTGGATACTGTTTGAGCCAGTAAGTTGTTATCCATTGAGCGTAATGCTATTTGGGGGGGGGGGTGTACCAGAAGAGAAAATATCAAGGGCAGCATCCAGTCGGCTGCCCATTGACAGATACAGCATACTGATGGCAACCCAGCCCAAAACTCTATATCAGCTGAATGAGAGGTACATAAAGATGTTAAATGACATTGGGGAGAGGATTGCCCACACACCAAAGGATATTGTGGTGAAACTCTGTCCCCAAGCGCCACCCTCTGTCCCTGACCTTGGAGAAATGAGATAAGCCATTTCAAGGCTGTCCCATGGATCTTTACATTGGCGAGGTGGTGGGTCAACAGATCATAGCTGACCATGTCGAACGTGGTTGGTATTTGGATGGGAGACCACCAAGGAAGTCTCGAGTTGCTATGCAGAGGTAGGCAGTGGCAAACCACCTTTGAACATCTCTTGCCTTGAAAACCCTATGAGTTTGCCATAAGTTGGCTGCAACTTGATGGCACTTTCCACTACATTTGAACCCTCAGTTTTCATTACCTAACTTTGTAGTAGCAATAATAAGTATCCTTCCACACCATTGATTGGGTTTGATTTATCGCTTAATTTTAAACCGCAGATAACCATTCACATTCTTTATTTAGCTAATATCTGGCTCCCCAGCAGACACCGGAGGCATCCTGCTGGGAGCCAACTTTGCCTCCATGAAAGGAGGGAGGAGCAGCCGGGTTCTTTAAGGGGTGGGGCCAGCCATGTCTTAATGGCTGGCCTCGCTCTGGACCAGGCAGTCTTCGTCACTTTATAGTAGGGCTGAGTTTTGTTAGAAAAAATTTGTTGCGGCTCGGTAAGCACCTCTCAGCAACCCTGTAGGGTGGAGGAGTCTGTCAGGATCACCACTGCGGCCTTGCGGCCAGGGATGAGATGGGCAGACTGCCTTTTGGAGTGCCTTTGATGGATACTCTACACAGGCCGTGTGGCTGTGGATGAGGGATCATCATGGCATGTTCCGAAGCTGGGCTGCCCGGGTGCGAGCCGCTTACAGCAGGCTACGTCCTGGGGGCCAGGGACATTGCCCATCTTATGGCAAGGGTGGGGTTTGAGTTTGAGTGACCCCAGGCCTTGACCATGCCACTTCATACTGTTAGCCCTTGCCTCTGGCACGAGCCGAAGGGTGAGCTAAAGGGCTCTTTGCCTGTGGCTCTTTGCCTGTGGCTCTTAGACTAGGGGCTCTGTAAGAAGCCCAAAAAGAGCCAGAAAGACAAGGCCCTAGGCTCTTTGTCTTTCCCGTAAAATAATTTGACTTTGATAACAAAAACCACATAAATACCAAGGGTTTAAAAGGGGGATTATATTTATTTATTTTAAAAGAATTATGAAGCCAGAATGCCAGCAGGGGGTTGGGGGCTATCCAGTGTTTTGCACGGAGTGTCACATGTATGACTATCTGCCCACTGGGCAGAAGTCTTGGGTGTGTCCTCGGTGCAAGGAGCTCCTGGTTCTCAGGGAACGTGTGTGCTCCCTTGAGGCCAAGGTGGCTGACCTGGAGAAGCAGAGACAGTCAGCTAGGCACACAGAAAAGACTCTCGGGGACTTGTTAGCTTCGTCCCACTCTGGATCTGGCAGCCCCGCTGCTGTCAGGGAGCATGAGGGTCTAGGGGAAACAGGGCACCGTGCTGAGGATAAGGGGAATGTGCCCTCAGAAGGGACCTCTTCCCCAGCTGGTGAGCGGCTCTCCTTTTGCACCAAGGAACCATCCCTGAGCAGGGTGGGAGGGGGGCTCTTGGTAGTGGGTGATTCGATCCTTAGGCAGGTAGACAGCTGGGTGGCGAACCCGCGTACTGACCGTATGGTGACTTGCCTGCCTGGTGCGAAGGTAGCGGACATTACGCGTGTTTTAGATAGGCTGGTAGATAGTGCTGGGGAGGAGCCAGTGGTCGTGGTGCATGTCGGCACCAACGATGTGGGGAAATGCAGTCGTGAGGTCCTGGAGGAGAAATTTAGGCTGCTGGGCAGGAAACTCAAGGCCAGGACCTCCAAGGTAGCCTTCTCAGAAGTGTTACCTGTTCCACGCGCAGGGCCGGAGAGACAGGCAGAGATCAGGAGTCTCAATGCGTGGATGAGACGATGGTGTAGGGGGGAAGGGTTCAGGTTTGTTAGGCACTGGGATACTTTTTGGAACAAGAGGGAGCTGTACAGGCGAGACGGTCTCCACTTGTCCCGAGAAGGAACCAGGCTGCTGGCACTTAAAATCAAAAAGGTGGCAGAGCAGCTTTTAAACTGAATATTGGGGGAAAGCCGACAGGAGATGAAAAGTCTCTGGTTCGGGTTGGCTCATCTGAGAGAGGTGAGGGGGTACCGGTTGCTTTTCTACAGGGAGGTGGATTGAAATTGTCCACAGAGGCCATGGCTGGTGACATGGACTGCCGGACAACGACTCGAGATAGCAAGAGGAAGGATGCAGGCTTAACTTGTAAGGGAAATTACAGCTGTTTCTATACAAATGCTAGAAGTGTCCGAGGTAAAATCGGGGAGTTGGAGTGCTTGGTGTCGGAGGGAAAAATAGACATTGTGGGTATTTCTGAAACTTGGTGGGATGAGGAAAATCAGTGGGACACAGTGATTCCCGGTTATATATTATATCGGAAGGATAGGGGGGGAAGGGTTGGAGGTGGGGTAGCTCTGTATGTCAGAGAGGGTATAAAGTCTAGAAAGATTGAGAGGCTAAGTGAATTGGATTCGCTTCTGGAAGTTCTATGGGTTGAAATAGGGGGGCCAAAAGGAAACTTAACACTGGGAGTTTGTTATCGCCCACCAGATCAAAAGATAGAGGAGGATTATAAAATGATGAATGCCTTAAAGATAGCAACTAGACAAAAACACTGTGTAATAATAGGTGATTTTAACTACCCACACATTGATTGGGTCAATATGTGTTCTAGCCGGGAAAAAGAGATTGAGTTTCTAGACACTCTAAATGACTGTGCTATGGAGCAGATGGTCACGGAACCTACCAGGGGAGAGGCGATCCTTGATTTGGTCCTAAGTAACACTCAAGACCTGGTGAGAGATGTAAAAGTGATTGCACCGCTTGGAAACAGTGATCATAATGTTGTTGAGTTCATCATTTGTACAAATAGAGAATTGGCCAAAAAGACTCACACAACCATTTTTAACTTTAAAAGGGGTAATTTCTCTGATATGAGGGGACACGTGGGGAGGAAACTGAAAGGAAAAGTAGAAAGGGTCAAAACAATTGGGGAAGCTTGGGATCTATTTAAAACTACGATCCTAGAAGCTCAAAAAATATATATTCCGCAGGTTAGGAAAGGCACAAACAGGTATAGGAAAAAGCCTGCATGGTTAACAAACAGAGTAATGGAGGCTGTAAAAAGTAAAAAGAATTCCTTTAAGCAGTGGAAAGCTAGTCACAGTGAGGCTGATAAAACGGAACACAGGCTATGGCAAATAAAATGCAAGTCTGAGGTCAGGCAGGCAAAAAGGGAATATGAGGAGCATATAGCAAAAAACGTAAAAACCAACAATAAAACTTTCTTCAAATACATTAGAAACAGGAAACCAGCCAGGGAGGCAGTGGGGCCCTTGGACGACCAAGGGGTAAAAGGAGTATTGAAGGATGATAGGGAAATGGCTGAGAAGCTAAATGCATTTTTTGCCTCCGTCTTCACTGTGGAAGATGAGAAGTGCTTGCCCACTCCAGAACCACTGATTTCAGGAGGGGTGTTGAAAGACCTGAGTCAGATTGAGGTGACGAGAGAGGAGGTCCTAAAACTGATAGACAACTTAAAAACTGAAAAATCACCAGGCCCAGATGGCATACATCCGAGAGTTCTGAAAGAACTCAAATGTGAACTTGTAGATCTCCTGACAAAGATATGTAATCTTTCCTTAAAATCTGCCTCCATTCCTGAGGATTGGAAGGTAGCTAATGTCACTCCCATCTTTAAAAAGGGTTCCAGAGGAGATCCGGGAAATTACAGGCCAGTCAGTCTGACGTCGATACCGGGTAAATTGGTGGAAACCATTATTAAGGAAAGAATTAGTAGGCACATAGATGAACAAAACCTATTGAGGCAGACTCAGCACGGTTTCTGTAAGGGAAGATCTTGTCTCACTAACCTGTTAGTGTTCTTTGAGGGGGTGAACAAACATGTGGACAAGGGGGATCCAATAGATATTATTTACCTTGACTTCCAGAAAGCTTTTGATAAAGTTCCTCATCAAAGGCTCCTAAGTAAGCTCAAAAATCATGGGATAGAAGGACAAGTCCTTTTATGGATCAAAAACTGGCTAGTTCATAGAAAACAGAGAGTGAGTGTAGGTGGGCAATTTTCTCAGTGGAGGGTGGTAAGCAGTGGGGTACCGCAGGGATCAGTACTTGGTCCACTGCTTTTTAACTTGTTCATTAATGATTTGGAGATGGGAGTAAGCAGTGAAGTGGCTAAATTTGCGGATGATACAAAGTTGTTCAGGGTGGTGAAAACCAGTGAGGATTGTGAGGCACTCCAAGGGGATCTGTCAAGGATGGGCGAGTGGGCGTCAACATGGCAAATGGGGTTCAATGTGGCCAAGTGCAAGGTGATGCACATTGGAGCCAAAAATCCTAAATATAAATACACATTGATGGGGTCTGAACTGGCAGAGACTGAGCAAGAGAGAGATCTTGGAGTTGTAGTGGATAACTCACTGAAAATGTCGAGACAGTGTGTGACTGCAATAAAGAAGGCCAATGCTATGCTGGGGATTATTAGGAAGGGTATTGAAAACAGATCAGCCAATATAATAATGCCCCTATATAAATCAATGGTGAGACCTCATTTGGAATACTGTGTGCAGTTCTGGGCACCACACCTTAAAAAGGATATTATAGCTTTGGAAAAAGTGCAGAAAAGGGCAACTCGAATGATAAAAGGGTTGGAACACTTTCCCTATGAGGAAAGGTTAAAGCGCTTAGGGCTCTTTAGCTTGGAGAAAAGACGACTGAGGGGTGACATGATCGAGGTTTATAAGATTATGCATGGGAAAGAGCAGGTAAAGAAAGAGGTACTTTTCTCCCTTTCTCACAATCCACTTCCTGTGGCAGTGAATTCCATGTGTTAATCACTCTTTGGGTGAAGAAGTACTTCCTTTTATCCGTTCTAACCCGAAGAGTGATTAACACATGGAATTCACTGCCACAGGAAGTGGTGGGAGCTACAAGCATGGACGGCTTCAAAAGGGAATTAGATAAGCATATGGAGCAGAGGTCCATCAGTGGCTATTAGCCACAAGGTATAGCTAGGGGCTCTGGGGCAAGTGATGCTCTGTCTTCTTGGTGCTTGGGGGGGGGTCAACAGTGGGAGGGCTTCTAATGTCCTGGCCCCACTGCTGGACCTCCTGATGGCACTGGTATTTCTGGCCACTGTGTGACACAGAGTGTTGGACTGGATGGGCCTTTGGCCTGATCCAACATTGGCGTCCCTGATGTTCTGATGTTCATTGTATCATAAATAAAGTGGCCTTTAGTTTCCCAACTACTGTTGTATGACTCTTTCTTCTGTCTATGGGGGCAAAGACATTTTCCTCTTCTTTCCCCATATTTTTTACACTGAACATATGGGTGGTCTATTTTGGTCATCTGTCTTTGTGGTTATACCAAGTATCCTTGCATGGTATGAAAGAGGCCTGAACCGTACATTTTCAGACAACGCATTTAACAGGAACTGGTGGATGCCAGATGAATTTTGAGGATGCTTTCATCAGCTACACATTTATATTTGTCCCTGGATGATCTTGTTATAGCAAATTGTCGTGGCAACAGAAAAGCCTGGTTGTTTCAGTTCTCTCTTTCATGAGCTTCCAGCACAGCTTTTCACTCCCTTGGCATTTATTCAGAATGGGGCACGGTGGTTGCTTCATCCCATCTAGACTATAGCTTCCAGTATGTTGTCATGTTGGCCATTTGTTATCTGCTGAGATACAGAAGCACAAACAGAGGGACAAAAATGGCAAGGCTGCAGGAGAAGTATGAGCAAGAAGCAGGAAAGAAACAGGACAGAGGGCCAATCGACATATTATAAATTCCTGGAGTTTGCTGGTGCGTGACACAAAGACTTTGCATCAGATGTTCCGTGGGAGTTTTGTGCCATTTTGTGGCACTCCTTGTGCCTGCAGAGTGTGGATAGAATCAGCTCCAGTCTCAGCCCCACCACCCACACTGTTTTTTACTTTCTCAGACTTGCCCATGGACCTGCTATGTGGTTCTGTTTTGAAACTTACATGCAGCCCTAAGTAATGCGATTTCACAGATTGGACCGATAGTGCAAATGGTGTGTGTGGGGGGACTGAATCTACCCCTACCTGCAGGTGGTAGTTGTGAGCAGAATTCACTGCCACAGGAGGTGGTGGCAGCTACAAGCATGGACAGCTTCAAGAGGGAATTGGATAAACATTTGGAGCAGAGGTCCACCAGTGGCTATTAGCCACAAGGTATAGATAGGAACTCTCAGTCTGAGGCAAGTGATGCACCATATTCTTGGTGCTTGGGGAGTCAACAGTGGGAGGGCTTCTAGTGTCCTGGCCCCACTGATGGACCTCCTGATGGCACATGGTATTTTTGGCCACTCTGTGACAGAGTGTTGGACTGGGTGGCCATTGGCCTGATCCAACATTGGCTTCTCTTATGTTCTTATGAAAAGGGCACACATGAACTTGGGAGACACAAAACTCCCATGGAACATCTGATACAAAGGTCTTGAGTCATCCATCAACAAACATAATGATTTTGTAATGCTTCCAAACCTTGTGGCTCATCTGGCACTTCAAGGATTCTGGTCTCTCCAGTGCTGCTATCTGAATGGGTTGACTTGCTGCCAAACTGGGTTGTGCCTGGCAATCAGTGGGACCTTTGGGTGTGGAGAAATAGAGGGCCACTAGGGTTGCCAACTGGAGTGAAATAACTGGAGTTGGGGGGGTAATTTTTTTTGGCTTGCTTTTTATACTGTGTTGGTGAATTTGTTTAAAGTATGTTTTTTGTAGGACACTTTGAGTCCTCATCAAGGAGATAAGTGGGCTAAAATACACTAAATAAACTAAATAATAGTGGCCCGAATTGACAATAGTGCTGCTGCTACTTAAGGCTTTTACTAACTTTAGCAAGACATTTGATTAGAGAAGAAGGCGGAAATCCAGACTCAATGTGTCTTTAGTGCCAAAGGACATAAGTGCCAGAATGGCAATGTTAATGCCGTTAGATCCAGTAATGAAATCAAGCTTCATGTCCTTTTGGTGAGCTTCCCAGAGGCATCTGGCTCTGTTGGAGACAAAATGCTGGACCAGATGGACCATAGCATGATCCAGCAAGGCAGCTGCTGTTTCTTGTACACTTTTAAAAAATGATTTGACTATACACACACACACATATATATAAAAAAATAAATATTTTAGGCCTAAATTCTAAAATTAGATACATTATAACGATAAACATTGGAGAAAAAATAAAACGAGAAAAAAACAAGGAAGGATGAACAAAAAAAAACGAAGGAAAGATCAATCAAGGAAGATCAATGATTGTTTGGATCCTTTACAGTCTGGTTTTAGGCCTGGCTATGGGACTGAAACAACCTTGGATGCCCTGGCAGATGACCTGTGCCAGGAGATGGACAGAGGGAATATGACTCTAATGATTATCTTGGATCTCTCAGCAGCTTTCAGTGCCATCAGTTGTAGTATCCTTCTGGACCACCTTCCAGCCTGGGATTAGGGTTGTCAGGTCCCCTTGTGGATGACACTCAGCTCTATCTTGTGCTTCTGGGAGATCCTAGGGTGTCTGTAGAAACCCTGAACTAGAGCTTGGAGGCAGTTTTGGGGTGGATGTAGGCTAATAAACTGAAGCTTAATCCCGACAAGATGGAAGTGCTACTGGTGAGAGGAAGGTCTGATTGAGGACATAAGGTATCACGTGTTGTAAATAATGTTGCACTTCCTTTGAGGGAACAGCTCTGTGGTTTGGAGGTGCTCTTAGACCTGAACCTTCTGCTGGATCAGCAGGTGGCAGCTGTGTACAGGAGTGCCCTTTACCAGCTTTGACTGATTAGCTAGCTGCAGCCTTTCCTAGGCAAAAAAGATCTGGCAATTGTGGTACGTACCCTAATTACATAATTTTTCAAGAATCTGGTCTCTCTAAGCAGTTTCTTGTTCAAATTTCAAGCAATGTTTTGGGCAGAGACCTAGTAAAGATAGAAGTTCCTTTCCCTGAATCCCAGCAAGCTGCTTGTAGCTTTGAGGACTCAGAAAAGGGAGATGGGAGGTAACTAGGGTTGCCAGCTCTGGGTTGGGAAATACCTGGTGATTTGGGGGGTGGACCCTAAAGAAGGTGGAGTTTAGGGAGGGATGGGAATTCAATGGGCTGTAATGTCATAGAGTTCACCTTCCCAAGCAGCCATTTTCTCCAGGCAAACTGACTATCATGGGCTTGGGTGCCAGGCAAAGGGAGTCCAGAACAAGCCAAGGTCAGGAGCCAAGAAGACAATGCAAAGTCCAAAGTCAAGCCAGGGTCAGGAGCCGGAAACATGAAACCAAGTCCAAAATCACTAACCAGGAGCATATTCCAAAGCCAAGCCAGGGCCAGGAACACAGAACCAAGTCCAAAGATCTAGGTATAAGAGTTGAGCCAAAGTGGATGCAAGCAACACAAAACTGACTTGTTGCTTCCAGAAAGAGTACTGCCTAAAGTGTGGAGTTAAATGCTTTTACCAATTAGCCAGCTGCAGGATCATCAGGCTCCTGTTAGAACTCTGGGCTAGCTGAGTGTCTCCCCTGTAGCCTGGCCTCTCTTCACCTGGTTGCTAAATTTTGCCGCAGTCGCTCCCTTAAATGAGTCACATGTGGGGATGAGTCAGGAGGACTTTCAGCTTGCAGTTCTTCCTTCTTATCTGAGCCAGGTGTGAAGACTGCTGTTAGAGGCATTTGCCAGATATCCTCCTCTGCTGCTTCAGAGGGTCCAGCTGTGGTTTCTGCAGGCTCTGTCAGCTCATGCTCATCCACACCCATGACACTGACCTCTGTTGCCCGGAGATCAGTTTTAACAGCTGGAGATCTTCAGCCGCCACCTGGAGGCAGGCAACCCTAGAGGTAACCCAGCTGCTAGTCACAACATTAGGCCTGGCAGCTTCAAGAACATGAGAATCTGGAAGGGTGCATTCCATCCTGTTAACACATGAGATTATGGGTGGGAGAAAGGTGTTTGTTCAGTTGAACTCAATGCAGCTGCAGGGCATCTGGGTTAATTGGCAAACACCTCTGATTGGTCAGGTCACTTGCTTAGCAACAGACCTGATGGTCAAGTTACATCATTTGCTATACATCTGATTGGTTAATTAGAAACAGGCCAATGCTGGTCTTTGGTAATGAAGCAAAGGTTTTTCATTCTAGTTTTGCCCTTGCCCTGTGCTATGAGCCTTTTGTCCTTTGCTTAGATTACATCTGGTTATGGGACATCTCTTGCTTTGCATGGGTCTTACTGACTGGAAACCTCATCTTGGAGTTTGGAACCTTATTGGACACGGGCTGCTTTTGTGTAATGTCTGGATCTTGAACCAATGCATGAAAATGTGGTAAGTTTTTTAGGTTTATTATTTTTATCCTCACTGTTCTTTTATTCATTATTTCTGCGCAATTTTAAAATAAATTACTTTACCTGTATATTTGTGTTCTTGAATTCAGGAGGCTTCAATCTGAATCCAGTACTTTAGTTCTCATTGGCTACAGCTACCAGAGTAATTGTTTTATGAAACTTGCCATGTATGCATCTTACTTTGCAAGGGTGGCTTTCTTGATTTTTAGTTCTAAGAGGCTCTAGCTAGTGGAAGGGGACTGGTGGTGGCTCTAACCTTGGGTTACGAGGACTCACACGTCAGCATTTTTGCCTTTTGTCTGGCTTGATCTGCCCCTTCCAAGGGATCCTGTATTGGGGTCCCTTTACACAGTTCACACTACATGGAGCTGTCATTGAAAATTGTTCAGAAACTTCAGTTAGTGCTGCTAGGATGTTGATTGGAGTGGGTTGTAAGGACCATATTGCTCCAGTCTTGGACCATCTACATTGGCTCCTAATCAGTTGCTGGGTACGATTCAAGGAGCTGGTGTTGACATTTCAGGGTTTGCTAGGTCCCTACCTTTCAGTGGGAGGCTCTATCCGCTGTCCTAGATATCTTGGAGTGTGTGCAAAGTGCACGCGTCATTATGATGTCACCTGGAGATCATTACCTGGAGGCTGCCTATTGAATTCTGGATCTGTTTCAAGGTGTTAGTATTTACCTTCAAAGCACTATATGTGTTCCCTCTAAGGTGAGTTTGTGTGAGACAGTTGCTGGGTACGATTCAAGGAGCTGGCGTTGACATTTCAGGGTTTGCTAGGTGGGAGGCTCTATCCGCTGTCCTAGATATCTTGGAGTGTGTGTGCAAAGTGCATGCGTCATGATGATGTCACCTGGAGATCATTACCTGGAGGTCACCTGGAGGCTGCCTATTGAATTCTGGATCCGTTTCAAGGTGTTAGTACTTACCTTCAAAGCACTATACGTGTTCCCTCTAAGGTGAGTTTGTGTGAGCTAGCTCACAGTTTTTTAGCCTCCAGCTCAAAGACTTTTGTCTTAGCTCAGGAAGGATGGCTCAAGAGCAAAATAATTTATGCCATAGCCAAATCGCTCACTCACAACTTTAATGCCAGTAGCTCACAAAGTAGAATTTTTGCTCACAAGACTCCACAGCTTAGAGGGAGCATTGGTGGGAGCATGTGTACATTTCATTTATATCCCACCTTTCTTCTGTCATGGAACTATGGGTGGAATATGTAAGGCTCCCTGAGAATCTCCTTATCCAGACACTGACCAGATAGAATGTGGCTGAGTTTCAGTAAGATGGCCGGATCATGTTCCTTTCACCTTTGTCCTAGGAGGACCCCAGAGTTTGAACCTCTGTAGAACAACTAACACTTTATTGTTGTAGAATATATGGTGCAAAGATGCACAAGTTAAGGGTAGGATTGCCAGATCTCCTGAGGGCGGGGGGTTGCCCGGTTTAGGGCCCCCTGATCTGCTGGCCTGGATCTAGCCAGCGAGGGGAACCTCACCCGCAAAGTTCCTGGATCAGGCCAACGTGCCCAGCGCAATGACGTCACCCGGATGTAACGTCATCATGCCGGGCACTTCACTGGGGGGACACTCTAGCATTCAGCCTGAAAACTCTATGGTATCATAGAGTTTCTAGCCGAATGCTAGAGCATCTCCCTGTCAATGTGCCTAGCATAACTACGAAGTATGGCAGCCGTGCCACTCAATGAGCCCATGAAGTGCCAAGTTCTTCAGGGTTATTGGCATAGCTGAAAACCCTGCCAGGCCTTTGCAGATATACCCTCACCAAAGGAGAAATGATCACATGTCTGTCATTGGTTTGAATACTTTGTTTCAGACTCACTGCCCCAGAACAAGACAACTAAACCAAAATTTTGTTTTCAGGTTTTTGCTTCCCATTATTAATTTGACAGAGGTACAATGGCAACTATTTCCATTCTTTAATTTCACTGGGGAGAGGGGAACAAGTATGAAATGTTACAAGGACAGAATGTACTGGTTGTTTGGTAATCATTCTTTTAAAAAAGATTAAGTTCTGTAGGTCCTGTGAAACTGAACTCTTAGAGGACAGCCCCCCCCCCCATTGGAACACAAGTTGTACGCATTTCTGTTCTGCATTCATTAGGTATCTTCTGTTGCAGCTATAGAGTTTAGTGGCATATGATTTTTTAAAGGCCTATCTTTTTAGTCTTATACCAGGGCTGGCCGACTGATGGCTTGTGTGGTCTCTGAAGCAATTTACTTGGGCATCTGAGAGCTCAATCATATTTGTGGTGGAAAAACAGCGTTACACACACAAAAAAAAAGTTTTTGAGTTGTAAGAAATGGAGGTAGTTTACACTAGAGTATTCAATCCTTTTTGTAAAAACACATAATGTCCTAGACATGTATGTCTTCTAATAATCTAAAACAGAGATAGAAAATGCTTGTTGGCCGAAGTGCTGGGGGGGTGGGGGAAGCAACATCTATCTGTGAAGATGTTAGTGTGTCTGCAAATAAAATGGGTGGTGGGAGGGGGTCCAATGTATAGGGTTGTCAGCTCTGGATTGAGAAATACCTGGAGATTATGGGGGTGGAGCCTGAGGAGGGTATAATGCCATAGCATAGAGTCCACCTTCCAAAGCAGCCATTTTCTGTTATTAGAGAGTCAACATGGAATGTTTCCTTCAAGAGCTGATAAGTAGCAATTGATAAGAATTGGGATTGCTACACACTCCAATAAAGCAAATATTGTGAAACGATTTGTTTTCAGTGCGCAGTATTCGTCCCGTGTGAGCGATTATAGAAGAAAATTTTCTACAGCATTACTGCAGTAAACATTTTTGCAACTTATCTTTATTGACTCTTCGTTATTTTTGTCACAGATATTGTTTTTGGTATTCCACTTCCTCCCGTGATCTCTCATTTTTGGCTTCTACTACCTGGAGGTTGGCAACCCTAAACCAGCGTTGTACTTGGCCAGAGATGTTTGGAGCAATCTCAGGGATTTGGGTGCTGGCTGGGCAGTTCTGGGAGGCCTGTTCTGTCATACCTCTGCTCCCAGCAGTGCTACAAATCTCTTCTTAGGTGGAGATCTGGCCCTGAATGCTAAGCAAAAGGGCCTGGTATGCTGCTGTGTGCTCATATGCCTACCCTGATCCAAAAGTTCATTTATTTATATATATATTTTTACCAAATTCCAGAAGTCGGGATACTTCATTTCCCCAGTACTCTAACCAGGGCTTTTATTTCTGGGGAAACATGCTGGAATGGAGTTCTGGAACCTCTTTGACAAAATTCTTTTAAACAGGTTTAAAAGTTCATATGTTTTCAGTATACAGATTGAAAACTTCATTTCCCTCTTAAGAGTTCAGTCACCTCCCCCCCCCCAACCCTAACCCTGACTCTAACCACAGAACAGTATTTTGTATCTGATACTGATGATGGGTGTTTGCAAAAATTCTTTTCATTTTCAGTTCATTTTAGCTTTTTTCTTTAAAAAAAATCATTATCTTGATTACACATGTTCATTTTCTTTATTATATTTCTTTCCATTGAGTTAAATGCAAAACCTAATTCCTTCTGTAAGACAGGCTCCCAGACATGTAGCTGGAGGGTGGAATTGTAGCTGGAGATCTGGAAGGGCCAATTGTGTCTGGAGAGGGGGAGTCTGGAGAGTCCTATTTTACAGGCAATTAACATTCTTGCTTACAGGGTCCTCAGTTAAAGGACAGATTCCAACAGTGCCATCCTTTTTTTTTTTAGGCCCCCTGGAGGGGATTTTTTTATTGCATTTTTTTAATAGACTACAAACTACAATGAGAAATTTGGAAAGGGTAACTACATCTAGGGAGAAAGAAAAGAAAACCACTACTAACTAAAACCCCAAGTATAGGAGATCATAACAATAGCTTATATAAATGTTAATCTTAAATTGCTAGTATTACTTTGAACATAGTCGGTTATGCTAAGTTTTTTAATCATTTTATCCATTAATTTAACTGTTGAAGAGAGCCCCCTGAGCATCCCATAATAAAGCTAAAATTTTAAGGCACGATTCAGAGTCCTTCATCCTTCATTTTGTCTTATCTTTTCTAATCCTCAATTTGTATGTATGTTTAGGGGCAGCCGCCCCCTTATCGGAAAGAGAGTCCTCGTAGGAAGACACTGTGTCCAATTCGCCACTGGATTTGCTGTCATCTTCTTCCTTCTCGACCTCATCTGTCTCTCCCAGCTGCACTCACAGGAACTCACATGCTTTTAAAAACAGAGTCAATCTTTTCTTTTTTATCGTGAAGTTTGAAAATGATGTCTTCTGGAATTAACCATCTGTAAACAATGCTGTTTGTTTGTAGAAAAAGGATTAGGTCTTTATATTTCTTTCTCTTTTGCCTTATTTCAAATGGAATGTCTTTTAAACTCCTAATGGTATTGTCCCCAATTTTCAAGGGTGTTCCTGTAGTTGCTTTCCCTCACATGTGGCTTTGAGAATCTAACCACTATTTCCCCAGGCAGATTATTCTTTTTGATTTACATGGAATAGGACCTATAGACCACATCCATTTTGCTTGCAAGATATTCCGCTTTCAGATCTGTAACTTGGGCTAATGCTTCACTCAGCAGTTGCTTTAGATTCTTGCCTTTAGATTCTGGGACCCCTTGGAACTGTAGGACCAGATTTGCTTTCTCCATTTGCAGCTGTAAAAGTTGTGATTCTTCCGAGGCTTGTTTCTTTTCCAGCTTTTACACCTTTCTTTACTTTTTTTAAGTGTTGGCGTCCATTTCCTTCACCTTCTCAGCCGTTTGCTCCATTATTTTTAAAGTCTCAGTCAGTTGGAGCTGCTGAGTTGCAACATTCTGATTTAGAGTCGTCAGCTGTTGTTAGTTCAGCAGAAGGCACAAGGAATCTGCCAACATTTTAGAGAACTCAGTGGTCTCTTCCGGTCGAGGGCTCAAGATCCTGGCTGGTTTCACTGGTTTTCACTTTCTCTGCCCTCTTCCCATCCATCTTTATGGGTTGTTTACTTTTATGGAAACTTGCTAAAGTCTCTGAAATACGCCCTTACGCTTATCTGCGCTCTGGTAAGTCTCTCAAAACAGATTTTAACGCTTTTTCTTCCACCCCCCTTAGTATTTCATTGTTTAGTTCATGCGTATGGGAGGGGCCCCTCCACTGCTCGCTTTTTTCACCATTCCCAGGGGGTAGCTTTCTTTTTAAATTCTCATTTTGCTTTAACCCGACTCACAGTTCATTGTTGGTCATACGACCTCACTTGGCACACGTTCAAAATGCTCGATCTCCAATGCTTGTCCCAGTCAGTGGCTCTAGATCCATATGGACACTCAGCAGCAGGACCGTTGGGGTGGAGGAGTGCCTCAATTCCCCAGCAAGGCGCTGGTGAAGAGGTCACCCCTCAAAAGCCCCATGGCTAGGAGCCTTTTGCCAAGGCTCTGGGGGGGGGAGCGACCCGTCACTCCCCCCTCCTTTCCGCTGGTGCGCAGATCACATCCCCAGGAGGTCCAGGAGATGTGTCCGCCAGCATGTCACCATAAACAGGAAGCTCCCAACAGTGCCACCCTAAGCAGAGTTAAACTCTTTTAAATCCATTGAAATGTCAGGAGGCTTAGGAGGGTATAACTCTGTTTGGGATGGTACTGCAAGCATCCATTCCCTTCTACCACTCTACATTAAAACAAAAACATTAGTAGAGAAGTGTGGCTGTCCTTCACTCAGCTGAATTGGATATTCAGAGAAGTCTAACACTACTCAATCCCTGTAAGCTCAGTTTTTCAACATAATTAGAACATTTAAAAGGAAAACATCTGAAATTTTAATTTCCACCATTGCCTTGTTTGACAGCAGGGGTGAGAACTTTCCAGGAGAAGTTCCCCCTGATTATTTATGGTATTTGAGTTGCTACTGTGGTGAATAAATGAATAATACATGACTGTTTTCCTGGGTGTTCAGAACATCCCTCAAGGAATGCTAAATCTGTAAGAACTGCAAAGCGGAAATTATTTGTTCATCAATCTCAGAGGCAACAGCTTTTTAAAGATTTACCAGAAAGGAGCACCAGTGATTCATTGGCTTGCCTGGTCACGATGCAGGAGCTGAGCTATATGGTAGGTGGGCGACTTTCACAAGTCATTTTTTTGGAAGTTGGAATGGGCTTCCTTGTAATGGGGAAGAACTCTGTTGTGGGATGCGTTCCACGTTACAGTATTTTAACTATTTTTCCTAGCACATAGACTGACCTGGAAACACACTATCTGAATATTGTTTTTTAAACAAGTGAGAACAAATTAAAAAGATCTTTGATGTTGCCATGATTAGTTCTGAAAGGGCGAAGATGTTGCTTTAAACAAATCCTGTTTTACCCTTGAAATACATCTTTAAAAAAAATTATTTTCCTCCCCCCCCCAAACATAAAACTTCTTTTCTGTTCCCCAGAGATAAAAAAAGGTTTTCTGTCCTCTATTTTTTTTAAAAAACCTCACACAAATATTAAAAGGGTTTTCCTCCCCCCCCCCCAAAAAAAAATGATTGGCTTAAAAAAACCTACCGAGTATACAGGCTGGATTTGTGTCCTAACCCTTTGTTCGTAATCACACATGAGCTTAGGATTCTCTTCCGTTCCCAGGTGTGCAGTATCCAGTTTGGATCAGGACCTCAGGACATGTGGAGAAGGGATTTCAGTCTCCCTTCCATTCCATTTTCTCAGCCTGAAACAGTCCCAGAGATACTTTTGGCCATGTAGGGTACCCCAGGGAATGCCCAGGGAATGTGTTGCTTTCCCCAAACAGTTCTGCTCCATACTGTTTCATGCTAGGAAAACGGTGCAGGTGGGGAAGCGGAAGCCCCTTCTCCACATGCACAGAGGTCTTGATGCTAATTGGCTGGTAAGGAGCGGTTCCTCAAACTTTCCTACATCTGTGCCCCTGCTGTTCACAATTTAGAAAGCTGCAAAACTTGCTTTTATTTCCTGGGTGGGGCAGACAAGGCCCCTTTCTGGTTCTAATAGCAGCTTTGCTGGATTCCCATTTAAATGCTTTTTTAGTTTTGTAGTAAATGAAGAGGGAGAAACCTGAACTATTTCAACTGGACAATTTAGGAAACAGCACTATCAGGGTAGCATGAACTCAGAAAGACCTCCCTGTTCCATGCATGTGCAGGATGACAGGTGTGCATTACAGATATCTTAAATTGCATTCCTCCAAGATAGAGATCTCATCTCATGCAGGGCTGGTTTGGTCTGATAAAATAGCAAGCTTAAAGAGCCGGAGAGAAGCAGTATCAACAGCCATATTGGCTTGCGGAAACCAGAATGGACAAGAATTAAAAATTGCTAATGGGCACATTTATCCTCCCTTTGGAAAAGAAACTGCTAACTCAAGTAATCTACCAGTTCGTTATAATAGCTTGATGTACTACTAGATTGTAATCAATCAGTGTAGGCTGACAGGCCTGCAGGCAAATATTTAGTTCACTGTATTATACTTGCCTTTTCTTGCTGGCAGGGCAATTAACTTCCTTGCTGTATTTCATCTGTATTATTAGATATGGTATTGGATTGAGCAGATTGTATGGTCCTCAATAATCTTAAACCCTTTGTTTTTTAAGCATTAAAACACTTATTTGGCAGGAGTTGTTACTGTCTTAAAAAGCCTCCCAATGTCTAATTCACATAACAGTGCATAGCATTTATGAATTTTTTTTAGAGTATTCCAAATGCTCCACATAAATGATGATGATGATGATGATGATGATGATGATGATGATGAAGAGAAGAGATTGGATTTATACCCCACCCTTCACTACCCAAAGGAGTCTCAGAGCGGCTTACAAATTCCTTTCCCTCCCCACAACAGACACCCTGTGAGGTAGGTGGGGCTGAGAAAGCTCTGACAGAAACTGTTCTTTTTTTCAAGAACAGCTGTGCGAGAACTATGACTTGCCCAAGGTCATCCAGCCAGGTGCAAGTAGAGGAGTGGGGAATCAAACCTGGACCGATTTCACACAAGAGCTGTGCAGTGGTCGCACCTCCCTTTGCCCCACTTCTATTGGTCAATTTGCCACTCGAAGCTGCGCAGCCTCATTTTGACCTGTGGCTTCGCCCGATTTTCCCCGTGGTTTAGTGATTCTAAAAAAACCCAGGATCACAAAACCGCGGGGAAAATCGGGTGAAGCCACGGGTCAAAATGAGGCCTCGCAGCTTCGAGTGGCAAATTGACCAATAGAAGCAGGGCAAAGGGGGGCGCGACCGCGGCACAGCTCTTGTGTGAAATCGGTCCTGGTTCTCCCAGATTAGAGTCTGCGCACTTAACCACTACACAAAACTGGCTTGATAATCTTTACAAGAGGATGGAAGGAAGGTTGCTATTTTTTATATTGTTGGGGAAGAGGGAGGGTCAAGACTGAGGGCTCTGGTTAATGACAGAACTAAAAGTTGTGAGGGAAATGGGTGCCTCGCAGATCCATGTTCTTCTAGGGAGATGCTTGCAAGAGACTAATGGGAGATGCCAGGGGTCATTTCGTAGAAAAAGAGCTAGGGGGACTCATTAGCATAACTCATTAGCACATGCCACACCCCCTGACATCACCAGAAGTGTGTTCTCCCCACAGCCAGCGGCGACCTCCAGCGGGCACCAGCAGGGAGCTCCAGGCCCCGCCCTCCCGCACCTCACCCGGGGGGATGGCGACCCCCCGCGTCCCCCCCAAATGACCCCTGGGAGATGCAAGGTGTATGGGGTCACCATAAATCATCTGCAACTTGAGGGCACTTTCTCCCACCTACTGCTTTTCTCTTGCAAAAGTTCCTCCCATCCCAGATATTTTTAACTGAATATTTGTTCACCAATCTGGCTCCAAAATTATATTTAAACTAGGCTGAAACTTCATGGGGATCATTTGCAGGGCGGAATCAGTGGGAATAAAAGAATAAAGAGTCTTCCTGTGAAAGCCCCACCCCCACTCCCATTCTCTCTGCTATCTAGTTTTTTGTGTGGATTTTTTAATTTAAAGGATTAGTATTCATACATTTGCAGCTGGAAGTGGGCCTCAGGTCCTTCACTCCGATACTATATTAGTTCAT
This sequence comes from Gekko japonicus, assembly GCF_001447785.1. Taxonomy (NCBI): domain Eukaryota; kingdom Metazoa; phylum Chordata; class Lepidosauria; order Squamata; family Gekkonidae; genus Gekko; species Gekko japonicus. The sequence continues at coordinate 146,261 of NW_015163148.1, forward strand.
ACTATGCTGAAGAAGAAGAAGAAGAAGAAGAAGAGATTGGATTTATACCCCGCCCTTCACTACCCAAAGGTGTCTCAGAGCGGCTTACAAACTCCTTTCCCTTCCCCTCCCCACAACAGACACCCTGTGAGGTGGGTGGGGCTGAGAGAACTCTGACACAAACTGCTCTTTTTCAAGGACAGCTGTGCCAGAGCTTGTGACTGACCCAAGGTCACATCAGCAGGTGCAAGTGGAGGAGTGGGGAATCAAACCCGGTTCTCCCAGATTAGAGTCGGCACACTTAACCACTACACCAAACTGGCTCTCAGTGAAGACACTTTCGGTTGTCCCATGTAGTGGCTGTTGCGTTAAGTGTGCATATAAACATATAAAATGCACAAAAATCCATCTAGAAGGAAAATTCTAAGACGCTAACCTCTTTTTTTTTTTTTTGGTCTCTGGACAAATCATAAATAGATTGCAAGATCCTTGAATGAAATATCAGTCAGCACCATCTGTGAAGTTCTCCCTGGTGTTCTGGAACAAAATAATATTGACACTTTATTAGGTTAGGTTACATAAACTTATGTGACACTGAATGACTTATGTACTCTGCCAGCACCATGAATCTTAATATATTTGTTGCATAATCCACAAATTGCATTAAGACAAGGAATGGACATGGAATGACTTATGTACTTTGCCAGCACCATGAATCTTAATATATTTGTTGCATAATCCACAAATTGCATTAAGACAAGGAATGGAAGGTTTGTTTCACTTACTGTGAATCTCCCTTCTCAGTGGTCCTAGGGTGAGGCAGTCTCCACATACGGGGAGTAGCTCCTCTCTGGAGGCATGCTGATGATTTACATCCCATGGGGGAGGAGCTTCTCCCCAAGTTCCTAGGCTGGTTTCGAAGCATTCCAGCTCTTATCCACAAGTTTACCAAACAGGTCAACAACCCCCCCCCAAAAAAAACCCAACAGCAGCCAAACAAAGGGATATCCACCCATATAATTATAGCAAAGAACAGACAAGGCCAAAGAGTGACAGGGGACCCTACAGGGTGCCTTGTAGAAAAAAAAAACCATTCAGGACCTTAGGGCTGATCAGTATACCTCAACCAGGCCACAGGCCAACCTTGGAAGACTGGGCTCCACCCCTTGGTGGGAAGAGAATGCCCACCCTAGGACCACTGAGAAGGGAGATTCACAGTAAGTGAAACAAACCTTCCATTCTCCAGTCGTCCAGGATGGGGCAGTCTCCACGTATGGGACATAGAAAAGTAGTATGCTGTCCAAGTGTCTAAACAATGCCACTCCCTCTCTTGGGGATGTTTAGGGTTAGGACAGAAGGCGGGCAGGACCAGTTCCTCTGTCCCATGAAAGGATGAGTTAATCTTTGGAATAAGGGCCAGGTCAGTGCTCAGTACTACTCTGTCATTATGAAAAATGCAAAGATCATCGTGCACTGAAACTTTCCTAGCTGAAATGGTGCCCACTAGGAAAACAGTCTTAAAGGTGAATTCCTTGAGTGGACAGATTGCCATGGGCTCAAAGGGAAGTTGTGAGAGTGCTTTAGGTTTAGGTTCTGATTAAAACATGGAGGATTCAGGAGGGACGTTCCTCTAAGAAATCTTTTAATATGGGGATGGTGAGAAAACCTCCACCCTTTCTTGACTTCTCTAATAACCGAAAAGGCAGCCACCTGCCTTTTGAGAATACTAGTACTCAGGTCCTTGTCAAGACCCGCTTGAAGGAAGGAGAGATTCTCCAAACACCAGTGCTGGAAAACCTGCCAGGTATTGTTGTGAATAACCTATCTCCCTAAACTGTGACTGCTCAACCTCCAAACTGTGATGTTTAACATCTTGGGTTGTGGATGAGGGAGGGACCCCTTGAAGAAGAAGGTCCTTGACTGGAAGACACCACGATTCCTCTGAGGAAAACCTCACCAGATTCTGGAACCAGGGTTGGTGTGGCCAAAATGGGGCTATCAGCACGACTTCTGCTGTATGATCCTCTGAATCACTCAATTAGCTGAATGGGAGGGAATGCGTACAGCTGCTGATTTAGCCAGTTGCAGCTTAGAGTGTCTATGGCTATTGCCTGGGGGCATCTTGTCATGAATCTGGGCACCTGATGATTGAGCTCTGATGTGAAGAGGTCCACCTCTAGCATGCCAAATCTGTGGCTGATCTGGCGGAAGATTTCCTTGTTCAGCATCCACTCTGCCTGATTCAGAGACCTCTGGCTGAGCCAGTCAGCCATGGAGTTGGACGTATCAGCTACATGAATCTCTTTGAGTGACTTGAGACGTGTTTCTGCCCAACACAGTATCAGTATCACTTCTGCACAAAGAGAGCTGGATCTCGTGCCTCCCTGGTGATCGATATAGGACTTGGTGGTCATATTGTCTGTGTGAACATGGATATCCTTCCTGACTAGAAGATCATGAAAGGCTAAAAGAATGAGTTTCAGGAAGTTGATGCTTCTCTGCATCTTCTCCTGAGACCAGAGGCCTTGTGCCATTCTGCCATGAGAGTGAGCTCCCCATCCTAGGAGGCTGGCATCTATGGTCAGCAGAGACCGGCTCAGATCTCTGAGAGGGGATCCCTCTAGGAGTCTGGATGGGTGCAGCCACCATTGTAATTCCTGAAGGAGACTGCTTGGAAGTTCTATGATCTTGTGTTTTTTGTGAGCTATCACATCTTGGAAGGGAAGAAGAAGCCTTTGGAGAGGGTGTGTGGAACCTTGTCGGAGGGATAACATCCCGACAGGAAACAAGCATCCCCAGAAGTCTTGCCAGAAGCATGACCTCTGAGCGAGACTATTGCAAGATACCTCTCAGCAGGGAAATAATTTTGTATCTCCTCTCTTGAGGAGCCAGTTTGGTGTAGTGGTTAAGTGCGTGGACTCTAATCTGGGAGAACCAGGTTTGATTCACCATGCCTCCACTTGCAGCTGGCTGGATGACCTTGGGCAAGCCATAGTTCTCTCAGAGCTGTCCTTGAAAGGGCAGTTCTTGAAAGAGCTCTCTCAGCCCCACCTACCTCACAGGATGTCTGTTGTGGGAGGGGAAGGGAAAGGAGTTTGTAAGCCACTCTGAGACTCCGAGTGAAGGGCGGGGTATAAATCCAATCTCTTCTTCTTCTCTCAGAACTCTTCCAGTCCCGCCTACCTCACAGGGTGTCTGATGTGGGGAGAGGAAGGGAAGGTGATTGTTGGCTGCTCTGAGACTCCTTCAGGTAGTAAAGAGTGGGGGTATAAAACCAATTCCCCTCCTTCTCCTCAATGTTGTCTATGATGACCCCCAGATCAAGCACCTGTTGTGTGGGTATGAGGCAGTTCTTCTCCCTGTTGATGATGAAGCCATGGTCTTACAGACAGGCAAGGGTCTTCACATCAGCTATTCCCTGCTGGAATGAGAGAGACTTGATAAGAATGTTGTCCAAATAAGGAAAAAACCAAAATGCCCTGGGTTCTGAGCTACCAGAGAAACCAGCACCTTCCTGAATACTCTCAGGGGGGTCTTGAGACCAAACAGGACAGCCCAATATTGGAAGTGTCTTCCACTGTAGGCAAAATGGAGGAATCTCCAGTGAGCGTCTCAAATTGGTATATGAAAATAGGCTTCTGACAGATCTATCGAAGCTAAGAAGTTCTTTTTCTGAATAGCGGAGATTATCAACCTGAGAGTTTACATCTGGAATGTTCTCTTCTTTATCTGGTGATTCAACCTTTTCAAGCCCTCACAGCCCCATTCTTCTTTGGAACAACAAAGAAGATTGAGTAGAACCCTGAAGATTTCTGGCTGTTGGGAACCGGCTCTGTGGCGCCAACAGATGTTGAATTGCCTGAAGAAGAAAGCCCGTGTTTCTTTGTATCTCGACTGGTCAAAATTTGAATGAATCTGCTGAGGGGAAAGGTTTGCAGTTCCAGAAAGTAGCTGTGTGAGACTGTGTCCAGAACCCACTAGTCCCTGACTGATAACTTATAGCGATCTGTAAAAGGCCCTGAGCCAGCCTTCACTGGGGGCAGGGTATAAATTCAATAACTAAATGAATAAATAAATAAAAATTGAAGATGACCTCCAATGTTTGGTGGGGCTGGACGGCCAGAAGAGTCATGCAGAAGAGCTCTTCCTTGTACCCTGAGAGGCTTGATTTGCCAGTCTGTGAAAGGAGTGGTTGGGCTGCCCAGCGACTCTTGGAAGGTCCAAAACTGGTGTTCTGCTTGGAGTCACAAAAGGAATGGAAGCACTTCTTGGGTTTACCTTCCTTCTTTTGCATGGGAAGAGCCTTCTTTTTGTCCTTATCCTCTATCGGGTACTTATCCATGCCATCCCCCAAAAGATTAATGCCCTTAAAAAGGATGCTGGTTACTCAATTTTGTGCAGCTGGGTCAACTTCCCAGTTACATAGCCAGCTACACCTGACAGTGACAATGGATGCCATGGCTCTGCTGATAGCTGAATTGCTTCTAAGGATGCATCTGCGGAGAAGGGCACTGCTAGATCAATTTTCTTAAGTTCTCCCTTCAACTCTTTTGGGATGTCTTTGTCTGCTGCCAAGAGATATGAGGCCGAGGAGTAAACTACCCTAGAGAAGAGGGAGCTCAATGTGGAGACCTTAGGGCACCTGAAGGTGCCTCAAAGTCCTTACGTAGGGATTGGTCTATTCTTCTATCACATGGGACCCTAGGGAGGCCATCTGATTCTTCTGAAATGACCAAAGTGGAACACAGACTGGTAACTTGGGTGTCCACTACTGGGAGTTTAAAACAGTATGCAGCCTCAGGAACCAAAGAATAGAAGTGAGATATGACAGGGTGGTTAGCCTTAGCTCTAGCTGGGGTTTCCCACTCAGATTTGAACACCTTAGTGAAAACTGCTGGGAAGGTAATACCAAGGGAAGGAGACCCCCCCCATGGGAAGGCCCTGACTGACCCAGATGGTCAAGCAGGGTCCAGCTCCTCTACCTCCTTTTTGCTAAAAGGGATCTCTAGGATGAGTAGTACCTTATGAAGAATCTTAGGAAAGATCTCCTGTGGGAAAAGATGAGTCTGCATTGTAGTAACTAATGGCTCCATCTCCTCTGAAAGTTCTCCCTCTTCCCTAGTGGAAGAAGTGTCTGAGGGGTCAGAGTCATTGAAGCCTGGCCCATTAGAGGACTATGGTCCCTGGAGACATAATCAGCAGATGTAACCTCTGTATGTCTCTTAGAGTGAGGGGGAGAATAAGGAGACCTGCCCCCTCAACCAGATCTGGAGGTTGAGCATTGTCTGACCCTGTTGTGTGGCCTAGAAGTATCCCAAAGGCTGGAAATGGCTTCCGAAAGAAGGCTTTAATCTCTTTTTGTATCTCCCCTTTAATCCAAGCTTTAATCCAAGACAGCAGATTAGACTGAGCATTAGCTCCCCAGAGATCAGGAGCAGGGGCTTCTGTGACTTCTGAACTGTGGAACTGGGATCGCTGAGCTCAAAACGGAGCTCAGCCAGCAACCCCTTACTGCCCTGCAGGCAGGGCCAAGACTGGGAGCTTGAGGAGAAGCTCCCCCCCAATGGGATCCAGATCATCAGTGACTCTGCCTGCCTTCAGGGAGGAGCTACATCCCATACATGGAGACTGCCCCACCCTGGACCACCAGAGAATTACAACTAAGCTGGTATTATTCCTTGGGAACAGTAAGCACTTTCCATTAGGTATTGATTGGTAGTTAACTGTCAAATTACTCGTGGAGCCCTAGAACAAAATGGGAATAAACCTCCATATTAATTATTGATTGAGGGTTATATTCATTACAGGTTATATTTTCCTCAGGCCATCCTCAGATCCTGGTGATCAGCCTGCACTGTGGGTTCTGTGTTTGGAACTTAACTGTACGGGAGGCCAGTTCAGATAGGGACTGCAGAGTGTGGCAAGATGAGTGTAAGCCTCCTCCCACGCCTTTTTACCTTTTTTGCCATCAAGTCAAGCCGACGTCTGGTGATCCGTCATGGAGCTTGAAGGCAAGGGACGTTCATTGGTGGCTTGCCATCACCTGCCTCTGCGTTACGACCCTGGTGTTCCTTGGAGGTCTCCCATCCAAAAACTAGCCAGGGCCAGCCCTGCTGAGCTTCCAAGATCTGACAACACCGGGCTTGCCTGGGCTATCCAGGTCAGGGCTCCCACATGGTTTTCCTGATCTGAAATGGCCTTAGGGGGAAGCTGTTTGCCCCGCTGGGGAAACTAGGTGCGCTGACGGGCTCCCTCAACTCTGTGCTAGCTGCCTTGCACTTCAGATGCATGCTTAGAAAAAATGCCTCTTGCTGAAACACAAAGAGTTTTGTTCTTTACAAGAGCTCTTCACCTAGCTGCAGTTAACGGGGCACTTACGTTGGCTGGTAGAACACAGATGGAAAGTACAACTGAACTTGGTGTTCAAGTGCTTTTCCTGACAATGTTTAAATGTACGAGCTTTGGGTCATAAGCTCTGTTTGCTGTAGCCGTTAGCAACCGTTTATGACCTGTATGACCTGATAGAAGTGATTACTGTTCATCTACTAATGAGTAAAAGGAGATCCAGCAAGCAACATACCTTCATATTTCCACTGCAGATCTCTCTTCTGTTATAATGATGAATAAACAACATCCTTAATGCTTTGGCCATTTCCAGACAACAATGTCTCTCTAAATCGCAGCATGAGATTCAGACACGTCTACCAGGCAAGCTTCTGGTTAATGGATTGCTAAATAGGTACCACAGGCAGCATTCCTAAACATGTTTGCTCGGAAGTAAGCCCTGCAGAACTCTGTGGAACTTTCTCTGACTTAAACATGCTTTGGATTGGGCAGTTTAAAGGAAGACGCAGGGTGTTTCCTGGAAATGTTACCAATATTTAATTCTCCCTCCCCCCAACACCCACTCCTCTAGTTTGAGCAGAGTCATAAATCGCTATACTCATTTGTCTACAGAGTCACTTGAGAGAAGAATATACAAGTCCTTGTTTACATTACACGGGAAATGATTTCTTTTGTATAATAATACCCTTTGTGAAACAATTAAACCAGACTCTTTTTAGGGTTGCCAGATCTCCTTTGGCCACTGGTGGGGGATGGGGGTGTAGGGTTGCCAGATCCAGGTTTGGAAACTCCTAGAGATTGCGGGATGGAGCCCTGGGAGGACAGGGACCTCAGTGGGCTACAGTGCCAATGAGTCTGCCCTCCAAAGCATCCATTTTCTCTTGGGAACCTGACCTCTGTGTTCTGGAGATGAGCTACAATTCCAGAAGATCCCTAGGTCCCACCTGGAGGCTGGCATCCCTATCTGATCATTCTGAGTGGGTTTCTGATGTGTATTCAACTTTCTCCTTCAGCTTTCTTATCTCTTTACCTTATAGAAAAGTAGGGTTGCATCCCTGGAGGGCTGCTAGCAACCGGGAGAAAGCCAAGCCAAGTTTCTAGCCGTTTTGGCAGTGCCATGTGGACCGCTTGGCTCAGATCCAATTGGTGGTGATGAAGATAAGAATAGACTTGCTCCCTATTGCCACTCGCAGGGACTGCTCTGCTCAGACTGGCTGGTGGCAGCGCAGGAGAAGGCCATGGGGGAGCCTTGGCCCTGGCATTGTTGTCACCACCGGCTCAGGCTGAGTCCATCAGCCCTTGTGTGGGGCCTGCACAGCTCAGACCCAGCTGGCGGTGGCATGCGAGGAGGTTCTAGCAGCCCATCATTATCGTCGCTAGCCATCTGGATGTCCCAGTCCTCTTCTGCTGGTCTCTAGATTAGTCATTTACAATAACTGCCCTTTTCTGGGGTTTTGTGATTCCCACTAGGCTTGTAAAAGCTGTGCACCATATGACTGCAGTGATGAAAAATCCTTAGCCAACCTTGTAAAACGTTCCATTCTTTCTATTGGTAGTACGTTTATTTCTTCCCTGGCTTTTAGACGTCATTCCACAAACAAACAAAAATAAATTGCATACTTTTATAGCCGTGCAGTAGATCATTCCGAATTGGGAGGTAAACCCCACAAAGTTACATAAGTTCATAGGCATAAAACGTGTGTCTCATCGACAGACGGGGGAATCCCACAAACAATGATTTAATTGGAAAAGGGGGATCCACTTGAGCCACCGGAGCTCCTCTTTACCTTTTACCACAAACAAACAAAAATAAATTGCATACTTTTATAGCCGTGCAGTAGATCTTTCCGAATTGGGAGGTAAACCCCACAAAGTTACATAAGTTCATAGGCATAAAACGTGTGTCTCATCGACAGACGGGAGAATCCCACAAACAATGCTTTAATTGGAAAAGGGGGATCCTTTTTCATAGCCTAGTAATTAGTGATGTTGGCTGGTAGCCCTAGATGGTAGGAGGAAAACTGGCAGTGTTTCCGCAACACTGTCTACAGTCGGAGTGCAAACAGACCTCTCAGAGAATTAATTGAGAGATGTGTTCTTTGCTGGGACTGACTAATCAGATATGTGAAGTGATTGCTGCTATGACTCATTAAACTAACCTTCATCACTCCTCTGGCTGAGTTTTAATGAACTGTTTTCACCCTGCTTTATAACTCAGAAGTGAAATTGGACACCAAATGTACAAAAATTTAAACGGTAACATAACTACGACTTGCCCTGGAACACAACAAAAATGGTTAGCTGGTTATATTAAAAAAAACAAAAACATATATATGTATGACATCGTTCTGCCTTTCTCTATTTATTCCCACACTGACAACAACCCTGTGATGGGAGCTTTGACTCTTGAAAGCTTATACCTTCCAAATCTTGTTGGTCTCTAAGGTGCTACTAGACTCAAATCGAGCTGCTCTACTGCAGACCAACACAGCTACCCCCTGAAACGATCGTCCAGTGAGGTACGTTAGGCTGAAAGAGAGTGACAGGCTCAATGTCCTGAGAGAGAATCCATGGAAGAGTGGGGCTTCAAACCTGGGCAATGCTTTGAACCACTACACATGAATGTTTCTTTCCCCCCACATACATTCCTGTGACTGCATTGGCCAATTTGGCTTCACAGAGGTAACCCAGTGCCTGGGGCAAACCGTAATTTCAGGGCCCTCCTCATGTGTTCCACAGACATTGACATGAGACAGTGTATTTAAATGCATGGAATATAAACATAATAAATATATAATACTATGTGATAAGTAATGATAAATTCATCAATAACCACGATCACAAATTCACAAAGCAAGCAAATAGGCTTCCTCAGACACTGCTCTGAAAGTCCAAGGTGAAAGGTAGGGCAGATGCATCTTTGTTTGTTCACTAATCTTAAACAATATGTGTTAAATAATAGGTTCAAGGCACATTGAAGTGAACAGCTCTACCTTATTGAGTGATTTCAAGCACAAAACTGAAGACTCCCAGGCAACTGCCCTGTTTAAGTAGCATGCAAAAGACACACCCAAACACGCCCCTCCCTCTAAGTTCCAAAGCACCTTAACACTCATAAGAACATAAGAGATGCCAATGTTGGATCAGGCCAAAGGCCCATCCAGTCCAACACTCTGTATCACACAGTGGCCAGAAATACCAGTGCCATCAGGAGGTCCACCAGTGGGGCCACTCGTAGTCTTCCAGGTACGCTGGCTTGCGATGTTCCCTCTGTGAACGCTGGGGCCCCTGTGGGGGTGAAGGCAACTCCAAGGCCAGGCTTGGTGTGGTCAGAACCACTCTGGAGTCCTACGTGGTGGGGACAGGATCTGGCAGGTCCATAGCGGCCTGTGCAGGGCTTTCCTCTTCCTGGCAATCTGGCTGTTCGCTGTTGTAGGATTGCTCACTGTGGCAGTGGCGGTGATGGTTCTGGGTCACACTCCCCTTCCTCAGTGGAGGATGATTCAGGCTCTTCAGGCAGCAGGCGGCAATGAAGCTGGTCAATGTCCCTGCGTAAAAGTTGGCCCCTGTCCACCGATACCTCATATGATAGGGGTCCAGTGACACAGGTAACCCTTGCCAGGAACCATGTGGGGCCACTGGAATAGTTCTGTGTAAAGACAGGGTCCCCTGGAGAGAACCCGCGGGGACCTCCTGGTTCACTGGAGTTTGGCACAATTCTGGGGCTCAGTCCGGGTGCAGACGGTCCAACCATGTTGTGATGTGGCAACCCATTAAGAGCTGGGTCTGCAGCTGGTAGATGCGCTTGGGGTCACCCGATGGCCGAACAAGAAGACAGCCAGCCAGCGCTTCCAGTCCCCATGGACAAGTTGCTTTAGTAATTCCTTGGTGGTCATCACCATTCCTTCGGCCTGTCCATTGGTAGCTGGGTGGAAGGGAGCAGATCACACATGCCTGATGAGGTTCTGGTCCACAAAATCCTGGAACTCTCCTGAGGTGAAGGCAGTGCCATTATCAGTCACTACCACATCTGGTAGGTCATGGGTGCTAAAAATCTGTCTCAGGGCCCAAATGGCTGCATGGGAGGAGGTAGAGGTGACTGGCACAACTTCTAGCCACTTGGTGTAGGAGTCAACCAGGAGAAAGAACAACTGTCCCTGAAACGGACTGGCAAAGTCCAAATGTACTCATGCTGATGGCTTGTGGGTCGACTACCACTGGTGAACAGGAGCCCTCGGAGGGTCAGGCCACATCTCCTGGAAGGCCTGGCAACTCTGTACCCAGGCCTCAATTTCGCTGCCCATTCCTGGCCCACACCCACGGGGCCTTCTTGTTGATTAGGCAGTGGAGCAGCTCAGTGATTGCGGCTTTATGGGGCAGAAAGGAGTGGTAAAAGTTCAGAAGCCCCAAGAAAGCCTGAAGCTCCTCCTTGGCAGGAGGCACCCCTTCTATGCTGAGAGCTTGTCTCTGCGGGATGCAAATGCTGTGAATTCCGAGCCCATAAGAACAGAGGGCCATCTCTCCCCACCCCGTCCAGAATGTGTGAGAGGATGCAGTTCCTGGTGGTATGGCGTGAAATGTCCGCGGTGTGTAGGGGGTGGTCCGGCACATCTTCTACCAGCAGGATCTGGTGTGTGTGGGGGGCAGGGGCAGGTCGACTGAGCTGAGCAGGAGGCAGCTAAGAGCATCAGTGTGCCCCATAGACTTCCCCGGCCTGTACTGCACGATGTATTGGTAACCCCCCAGAAAGATGGACCAGTGCAGGACCCTGGGTGACAGCATCTGTGGCTTCTGGCAATTGGAGGTGAGGAGACTGAGGAGGGGCTTGTGGTCAGTGGTGATGGTGAAGGGGCCAGGTAGCCGTAGAACTTCTTCACACCTGCCACAATTGGAAGGGCCTCTTTGTCAATCCAAGAGTAGTTCTGCTCAGCCAATGAAACGGTTCTCGAGTAGTACTTCACCGGCACTTCCCTCCTGTCTGGCAGTCGATGGTCCATAGGGAGAAGTGTTGCAAGCTAAGACAACTGGCAGTGTCTCATTGAAATAGGCAAGGACGTCGTTTGAGGTGAGCAGCTCCTTTACTGCCCAGAAAGCGGCAGTCTGCTGCCGGCCTTACACCCACGGGGCCTTCTTGTTGAGTAGGCAGTATCAGAAGCCCCAAGAAAGCCTGAAGCTCCTCCTTGGAGGTGGGTGCGGGTGCATGCATGATGGTGCAGATCTTGTTGGAGGCCAGATGGATGCCGGCAGTGTCCATGGAGAACTCCAGGAACTCTATGCGGGGGACCCCCAGGAGGCATTTCTCTCGCTTCACCTTCAGCCCAGCGGAGTCAAATCACTGCAACAGGGCGCGCAGGTGGTCAATGAAGTCCTCTTCTGTGGGGGTGGTGTTCAGTACATCATCGAAGAACAGTTGGACCCCAGGGATGCCTTTCAAAAGAGAGTCCATCATGTTCTGGAAAATCCCCGGGGCCACGCTCACCCCAAACTGCAGCTGCTTGACCTGGAATGTACCCCGGTGTGTGACAATGGTCTGTGCCTCGGTGGTCATCTCGTCCACCGGGAGCTGCTGATATTCTTTGGCCAAGTCCGATTTACTGAAGACTTTGGCCCCCACCAATGTTGCTAGGACATGGCTGACCACAAGCACTGGGTAAGCATGGTCCCTCAGCACCCTGTTGATTGTGCATTTGTAGTCCACACAGATGTGGACATCCCCATTTGGCTTGATTTGGGTTATGATGGAGGTCTCCCAGGTGGCATGGGCAACCGGCTCTAAAACTCCTTGCTCTACCAAATGGTCCAGCTTCACCTCAGTTTTGGGCTTGAGCATAAATGGAATCCTCCGGGCCTTTAGGTGGATGGGCCACACCTCGGGGTTGAGTTGTAGCAATACAGGGGGCCCTGTGTTTTGGCCGAGTGTCCCATTGAAAATAGCAGGGAACTCATCACACACCTTACTAAAGACCGAGGGCTGCATGCTATGCACCCCCATTACTCTGAACCCCAAGGGTGCAAACCAGGACAGTCCAAGCAAGCTAGTGAGCCGGCCCTCAACTACCAACAAGTCCAGCATTCCCTCAAACTGTTGGTATTTCATGTTGAATTTTCCCCACCCCTTAATGGCTACCTTATTCTTTTGAAAGTCCCGGAGCGTGAACCACGCGGGCCTAAGGCAGGGGCCCTCTTTAGGACAGAGCCTCTGGAGTCTCTTCCAAGATACTGGAGATGGAGGACCCTATGTCCAGTTCCATCCAGCAAGGTGCCCCCTCTATAAGCACAGCCACTTTAATCTTATCTGGGGTGTGGTGAATTCACTATCTGATGTTGGTGAACAGCGGTAGTGTGCAGATCTGCTGACTCCTGGTGCGTGGCTGTGTGTCTCTGGGCTCCCTTGGAGTGGCAGGCGTGGGTGATGGGGCCTGTCTTGCCACAGGCCCTGCAGGTAGTGTCCCAGAAATGGCAGGAGCGACACTCGTGGGCATCTCTGCAGCTGGTGCAAGGCATCAATGCGATGGTCTCTGCTGGATTAGCGGCAGAAGCTTGCGAGTCGAAGCAAGCTGGGTGGCGAATCTGATGGGTCTCTTCTACATCTGATGTCTCAGATGCTGAGGGGATGGAGGTCTGGTGTGCAGCGGAGGCCTCGCAGTTTTGCCATGATTTCTCAAAGGTGGTGGCTTCGCATAGACCCTTTACTAGTGTGAGGTCCTCATGGCCTATGAACTTTCAGTGTAGTTTCTCATCTCAGAGGCTCATCACAAACCGGTCAAGGAGAGCGTCGTCTAGGCTTGGGAACTCGCAAGTGAGCGCTAATCGGCAAAGATCCACCATGAAATCGGTGGCTGTCTCATTGGACTTTTGCTGGCGCACATAGAAGTCCATGCAGCGCACCATTTTCTTGGGCTGAGGCACGGAATGGTCGGTGAATGCCATGATGAGGGTGTCGTAAGTGGCTGCCTTGAGCATGGTGGGCGTGATGAGGCCCTGGACCAGCCTCAGGGTTGCGATTCCACAGGAACTGGAGAGCCTTCTTCTGCTCATTGCCCTTGATGCGCTGGAACAGTACAAAGTACTTGAGCCTTTCCACTCAAGTTTTCCAAAGCTTTGGGCAAGAGGGGTCATATTCTGGCAAATGTCCTGGAGCAGCAATCATGGTCCCGGTTGTGATGTGATGCGCGTGGTACTGGAGCTTGGTGCACAGTGCGGTGTAGATGGGCTCTGGGCTTGCTCAACAGGATTCCACCCTCGTCACCAGTGTTAAATACTGGGTTCAAGGTGCATTGCAGTGAACAGCTCTACTTTATTGAGTGATTTCAGGAACAAGACTGAAGACTCCAGGGCAAATGCCCTGTTTAAGTAGCATGCAAAAACCACACCCAAACACTCCCCACTCCCAATGATAGGCTATTTACATAACATTGTTTGCTCATTGATTACCTCTGTTTGCATAACATTGCCTTCTCATTGGTTACCTCTAGAATCCTGGTGGTCTATTGTTTCAGAGATCCAAGCTCAGTCCATCTCTTGGACAGACCTGGGAGATTCCAGCCCAATACATACATAACAATATGAACTGTCATGTTGGGGGTTCTCCACCTTATGGAGCTCTGTGGTAGCTTTCCTCCCCACCATGCTCCTTGTGGCCAGCTGTCCAAACTTTTGTACTGATGTCTTCGGTGATTCATGACTAGAATGTGTAGACCAGTGGGATGATTTTGGAGGCAAATGTTTTGTATGTGTGCTTCTTTTCTGGGGCTGAGGTAAACTTTGAAAAAAGGGCCCTGCTGGTACTTATTTGTGTGAAGTATTTATTGGGAGTATTTATTTGCTGCCTTTCTGCCAACCAAATCCTTACAAATGAGCTCACAAAATGAGAACATTGCATTGCAATAGCGAGAATAAATTTCAGAAATGATATTCCATGTTCTTGTAAATGAATATGTCATGTTCAACAACAATAAAAGGGAGGAGCAAGATTGTGGTTGATTTACTGGCTTACTTTACTTACTTATTTTATTTATACACCATCTTTGTCCCCAGTGGGGACCCAAAGCAGTTTATAACATTCTCCCCTCCTCCATTCTCTACACAACAACCTTATGAGGTAGGGTAGGCTGAGAGCATGTGACTGTCCCTTGTTTTGTACATGATTCTTATGCCGCCATTCAATGTAATTCCCATGCAACATTTAAATATGAAAAGAATTATCATAGCAGTACAAAGATATCCACACCGTAGGTGTGTGTTCTGCCACTGTGTGTCTTCACTTTCTCTGGTCTTTTAAAAGAGATGAGTACACCAGGATCTTCCACGTTCTCATTCTGTCTCTTTGATAGACACGGATGGCTCCCTCCTGGCTGAGAGACGACGGAGAAGGCTTTGATAGATTGCTGACCCAAGAAACCTGGGGTATGAGTCCCGTTCCATATGCAAGTAAACAATTCTCTGAGCTTCATCAAAGCAGGATGGAGTTGGCTTTTGAATATTCATAATAATAGCTTCTCTTGTTGGACTGTCAATATTAATCTGAAAATTAATATAATTTTCAACAGATTTAATATTTCTGCTTTTTCCTCCCAGAAAGAGTGATTATAAGGCAAGGGGTAGGATGGGGAGTCAAGTTCTGAAGAACACACAGTAAAAAGCCTCTGAAGGCTGGGACATGGAAACCGCAGCAACACCTTAAAGGTCTTTGTGTAGGCCACTGTGGATTTTATCAGAGAAATGGAGCAGATTAAAAAAAATTCCCATGTATTCCCATATGCATTGAGATCTGCATAGACTACCGCCTTCATAAGTTATATAAGTTGTTCGTGTTTTGAGATCTCCATCTATAAGAGAAGAGTTTGACTAAGAAATCATGTGAATGACATCACAGATTATGAATTTAGCATGGCGATTGACTGAATTAATATATCCTCTAATTATGCTGCAGAAGAGTCCTCTTTTCAACTCCACATTTCATAGTCAAAATCATTTTAGTGTTCTAACCAACAAGTACAAAGGCTGGCAGGAAATGTGAATTGTAGTTTCTTAAAATTATTTAATAAGATTGAAGCATCCAGTATGCCTTATATTTAAAGTTTTGCTGTTTTAAGATTTACTTATGATGGACCTCCTCCCTCTCCTGGAATATTAATGCCCTCCCCTAAATGCCCTTTACAGAACTGAGAAACTGCAGCCCTATATTTGGAAGTTACAAGGTTTTGCCAGGATGTGGGGGAAAGGAATCCAACTCATATAACATTATATAATAGCTGCTGGGGATACTTTACAGTGTGAAGATCCTACCCGGGAAAGCCCACATTTAT
The DNA here is from genome assembly GCF_001447785.1 of Gekko japonicus. Classification (NCBI taxonomy): domain Eukaryota; kingdom Metazoa; phylum Chordata; class Lepidosauria; order Squamata; family Gekkonidae; genus Gekko; species Gekko japonicus. The sequence goes on from NW_015163148.1 coordinate 161,893, forward strand.
TATGTTTAATACATCTGACAGCATTTGAAATTTACCAGTCTTATTAGTTGATGAGAACTCGGTATGCCTGGTCTTGTTTTGCCCAACTAGAAACCACCTTAGATCTTGAATGTCACCTCTGTTTGGACAAACCAATGACAGCTTTACTGAGACCTCATCAGTCAGGAAGACTGGCAAATGTCACGTAGTTCAAATGGTTATCATAAGGTAGTTTCAACATTGCTTTTATGATGCATCGCTATTGGTATGTTTACAGGGCAGAAGCGGCATGGCCTGTAACAAAAACTTTCTGGCAGAGTATAGTTTTTACAACACTTTCAGTAGAAAAGTTTTATTCGGCACTGTTGTTCAGTTACCGTCACCTATTTAATGTGAAATCCAAAAACAAAAGCTTATATTCCATTTTAGTTCCACAGAACTCTTCATCAGGTTGGATGTTCAAAACCAAAAAAGGTAGGGGAGGAATAAGGGGTTTTTTTTTTTAAGACCATGGCCTTAAAATCCCTTTGTTTGCATCTTTGATAGAGTGTTCAGCAGACTTCAGTGGATAGAGGGTCATCTGATGAAGAGAGCTGCCCTAAGCTGGCTTCAGCTGGAGGGCGGGGTAGAAATATGAGAAATAAATAAATAAAGAGATCTGGAGAACATGAAAATTTGCACACTGTTTAGTGTCACTGTGGAAGGTCAACAAATAGAACAGAGAGGCCAAGTCCTTTACCTGATGCTTCTTCTTACCACTGGTATTTACTGCCTCTGAATGTGGAAGTTCCCTTTACTCACTGTGGCTAGTTGCCTTTCATGGACCACATGAATCTGTATTCCTTTTAAAGCCATCTATACTTATGGCGATCACTATGTGCACTCACAGGGAATTCCACAATTTAATTACTCATGAGTGTGAAGAAAAGCATTTTTTTTTTCCCTTGGGAGATTTGAAACGAGCAAAACCTGAGTTTTAAAAGTCCCCCCCCCAAAGCAGGCTGGAAGGGGGGGGGGGAGTTCAGTTCAGTTGCTTTCCAGATATACCTAAGCCTGCCTTCATACAAATGCTAATAGATCAAGCAGGAGAGATAATGGGTGGGTCAAGCTCTCCCCCTTCTCCAAGCATGAAATATAAACTTGAGCAATCTACTACTTAAATTGGAATGTATACCTGCTCCCCTTTTCCCAGTTGTCCTGTATTTGATATTTAGGGAATGATCATACAAATGCTAATAGATCAAGCAGGAGAGATAATGGGTGGGTCAAGCTCTCCCCCTTCTCCAAGCATGAAATATAAACTTGAGCAATCTACTACTTAAATTGGAATGTATACCTGCTCCCCTTTTCCCAGTTGTCCTGTATTTGATATTTAGGGAATGAGAGTTTCATGAAAGTCTTAGGAAAAGAAGGAAACCCTTTTAGGAAAAAAATGAATTAGAAACTGTTTGGGAGGCTGGGGGAGGGAAAATGGTTTCTAAGATGTATAAAATTTTGCTGAAATGGTATACGGAGGATGAAACTGTAAAAGAGCAAATGTTAAAGTGGGCAATTAACATGAATAAGGAAGTGACAATTGATTCGTGGGAATATTTGTGGAAAAATTCTATTAAGATATCGACGTGTACCAATGTAAGAGAGAACTGTTATAAAATGATGTATAGATGGTACATGACACCAAAGAAAATAGCAAATATGAACCAGAATATGTCTAGTAAATGTTGGAAATGTAAGAAACATGAGGGCTCATTTTACCATATGTCCTTGCCAGAAGAGACTGGAATTAAATAGTCAAGGATTGTTGCCAAAAAATAACAACCCCCTTTCAAATTCCCCCTTCTAGGCCTTTATTGTTTATCAAATGTGATACGATGTTATCTTTTTTCCATATTTCACCTTCACCCTCCAGCAACAACCAATGATGTTCATCTGTTTCTTACATTTCCTTAACGACACAGGCAGAGGA